>NW_027069310.1:0-56033 GCF_037157495.1 Lathamus discolor | reverse complement strand
TAGAGACCCTAGGGACCCTATAGAGTCACTATAGTGACCCTAGAGACCCTATAGAGACACTAGGGACCCTATAGAGACCCTAGGAACCCTATAGAGACCCTATAGAGACCCTATAGAGACCCTAGGGACCCTATAGAGACCCTATAGAGACACTAGAGACCCTATAGAGACCCTATAGAGACCCTAGGAACCCTATAGAGACCGTATAGAGACCCTAGAGACCCTATAGAGACCCTATAGAGACCCTAGAGACCCTATAGAGACCCTAGAGAGACCCTAGCGACCCTAGAGAGACCCTAGAGAGACCTTAGAGACCCTATAGAGACCCTAGGGACCCTATAGAGACCCTAGGAACCCTATAGAGACCCTAGGGACCCTATAGATACCCTATAGAGACCCTAGAGACCCTATAGAGACCCTATAGAGAACCTAGGGAACCTATAGAGACCCTAGGAACCCTATAGAGACCCTATAGAGACCCTAGGGATCCTATAGAGACCCTATAGAGACCCTAGGAACTCTATAGAGATCCTATAGAGACACTAGAGACCCTATAGAGACCCAAGAGACCCTATAGAGACCCAAGAGAGACCCTAGAGACCCTATAGAGACCCTAGGAACCCTATAGAGACCCTATAGAGACCCTAGGGACCCTATAGAGACCCTAGGAACCCTATAGAGACCCTATAGAGACCCTAGGGACCCTATAGAGACACTAGAGACCCTATAGAGACACTACAGAGACCCTAGAGACACTATAGAGACCCTAGGGACCCTATAGAGACCCTAGGAACCCTATAGAGACCCTATAGAGACCCTAGGGACCCTATAGAGACCCTATAGAGACCCTAGAGACCCTATAGAGACCCTATAGAGACCCTATAGAGACCCTAGGGACCCTATAGAGACCCTATGGGGAACCAAGAGACCCTATAGAGACCCTAGAGAGACCCTAGAGACCCAATAGAGACCCTATAGAGACCCTAGAGACCCTATAGAGACCCTAGCGACCCTATAGAGACCCTAGGAACCCTATAGAGACCCTATAGAGACCCTAGGGACCCTATAGAGACCCTATAGAGACACTAGAGACCCTATAGAGACCCTATAGACACTCTAGTGACCCTATAGAGACCCTATAGAGACCCTAGGAACCCTATAGAGACCGTACAGTGACCCTAGAGACCCTATAGAGACCCTATAGAGACCCTAGGGACCCTATAGAGACCCTAGGAACCCTATAGAGACCCTATAGAGACCCTCGGGACCCTACAGAGACCCTATAGAGACCCTAGAGACCCTATAGAGACCCTATAGAGACCCTAGGAACCCTATAGAGACCCTATAGAGACCCTAGGGACCCTATAGAGACCCTATAGAGACCCTAGAGACCCTATAGAGACCCTATAGAGACCCTAGGAACCCTATAGAGACCCTATAGAGACCCTAGGGACCCTATAGAGACCCTATAGAGACCCTAGGAACCCTATAGAGACACTATAGAGACCCTAGAGACCCTATAGAGACCCTAGGGAACCTATAGAGACCCTAGGAACCCTATAGAGACCCTATAGAGACCCTAGGGACCCTATAGAGACCCTACAGAGACCCTAGGGACCCTATAGAGACCCTATAGAGACCCTAGGGAACCTATAGAGACCCTAGGAACCCTATAGAGACCCTATAGAGACACTAGAGACCCTATAGAGACCCAAGAGACCCTATAGAGACCCTAGAGAGACCCTAGAGAGACCCTAGAGACCCAAGAGAGACCCTATAGAGACACTAGAGACCCTATAGAGACCCTAGGGACCCTATAGAGACCCTAGGAACCCTATAGAGACACTATAGAGACCCTAGAGACCCTATAGACACCCTAGAGAGACACTAGAGACCCTATAGAGACCCTAGAGAGACCCTAGAGACCCTATAGAGACCCTAGGGACCCTATAGAGACCCTATAGAGACCCTAGGGACCCTATAGAGACCCTATAGAGACACTAGAGGCCCTATAGAGACCCTATAGAGGCCCTAGAGACCCTATAGACACCCTAGGGAACCTATAGAGACCCTAGGAACCCTATAGAGACCCTATAGAGACCCTAGGGACCCTATAGAGTCACTATAGTGACCCTAGAGACCCTATAGAGACCCTAGGGACCCTATAGAGGCACTAGGGACCCTATAGAGACCCTAGGAACCCTATAGAGACCCTACAGAGACCCTAGGGACCCTATAGAGACCCTAGAGAGACACTAGAGACCCTATAGAGACACTATAGAGACACTAGAGACCCTATAGAGACATTATAGAGACCATATAGAGACCCTAGGAACCCTATAGATGCCCTATAGAGACCCTAGGGACCCTATAGAGACCCTATAGAGACCCTAGAGACCCTATAGAGACCCTAGAGAGACCCTAGAGACCCTAGAGAGACCCTAGAGAGACCTTAGAGACCCTATAGAGACCCTAGGGACCCTATAGAGACCCTAGGAACCCTATAGAGACCCTATAGAGACCCTAGGGACCCTATAGATACCCTATAGAGACCCTAGAGACCCTATAGAGACCCTATAGAGAACCTAGGGAACCTATAGAGACCCTAGGAACCCTATAGAGACCATATAGAGACCCTAGGGACCCTATAGAGACCCTATAGAGACCCTAGAGACCCTATAGAGACCCTATAGAGACCCTAGAGACCCTATAGAGACCCTAGAGAGACCCTAGAGACCCTACAGAGACCCTAGAGAGACCCTAGAGACCCTATAGAGACCCTAGGGACCCTATAGAGACCCTATAGAGACCCTAGAGACCCTATAGAGACCCTATAGAGACCCTAGGAACCCTGTAGAGACCCTATAGAGACCCTAGGGACCCTATAGAGACCCTATAGAGACACTAGAGACCCTATAGAGACCCTATAGAAACCCTAGAGACCCTATAGAGACCCTAGGGAACCTATAGAGAACCTAGGAACCCTATAGAGACCCTATAGAGACCCTATGGATCCTATAGAGACCCTATAGAGACCCTAGAGACCCTATAGAGACCCTATAGAGACCCTAGGGAACCTATAGAGACCCTAGGAACCCTATAGAGACCGTATAGAGACCCTAGGGATCCTATAGAGACCCTATAGAGAACCTAGGAACCCTATAGAGACCCTATAGAGACCCTAGAGACCCTATAGAGACCCTAGAGAGACCCTAGAGACCCTAGAGAGACCCTAGAGAGACCTTAGAGACCCTATAGAGACCCTAGGGACCCTATAGAGACCCTAGGAACCCTATAGAGACCCTATAGAGACCCTAGGGACCCTATAGATACCCTATAGAGACCCTAGAGACCCTATAGAGACCCTATAGAGAACCTAGGGAACCTATAGAGACCCTAGGAACCCTATAGAGACCCTATAGAGACCCTAGGGATCCTATAGAGACCCTATAGAGACCCTAGGAACCCTATAGAGATCCTATAGAGACACTAGAGACCCTATAGAGACCCAAGAGACCCTATAGAGACCCAAGAGAGACCCTAGAGACCCTATAGAGACCCTAGGAACCCTATAGAGACCCTATAGAGACCCTAGGGACCCTATAGAGACCCTAGGAACCCTATAGAGACCCTATAGAGACCCTAGGGACCCTATAGAGACACTAGAGACCCTATAGAGACACTACAGAGACCCTAGAGACACTATAGAGACACTAGGGACCCTATAGAGACCCTAGGAACCCTATAGAGACCCTATAGAGACCCTAGGGACCCTATAGAGACCCTATAGAGACCCTAGAGACCCTATAGAGACCCTATAGAGACCCTATAGAGACCCTAGGGACCCTATAGAGACCCTATGGGGACCCAAGAGACCCTATGGAGACCCTAGAGAGACCCTAGAGACCCAATAGAGACCCTATAGAGACCCTAGAGACCCTATAGAGACCCTAGCGACCCTATAGAGACCCTAGGAACCCTATAGAGACCCTATAGAGACCCTAGGGACCGTATAGAGACCCTATAGAGACACTAGAGACCCTATAGAGACCCTATAGACACCCTAGTGACCCTATAGAGACCCTATAGAGACCCTAGGAACAATATAGAGACCGTACAGTGACCCTAGAGACCCTATAGAGACCCTATAGAGACCCTAGGGACCCTATAGAGACCCTAGGAACCCTATAGAGACCCTATAGAGACCCTCGGGACCCTACAGAGACCCTATAGAGACCCTAGAGACCCTATAGAGACCCTATAGAGACCCTAGGAACCCTATAGAGACCCTATAGAGACCCTAGGGACCTATAGAGACCCTATAGAGACCCTAGAGACCCTATAGAGACCCTATAGAGACCCTAGGGACCCTATAGAGACCCTAGGAACCCTATAGAGACCCTATAGAGACCCTATAGAGACCCTAGGGACCCTATAGAGACCCTATAGAGACACTAGAGACCCTATAGAGACCCTATAGAGACCCTAGGAACCCTATAGAGACCGTATAGAGACCCTAGAGACCCTATAGAGACCCTATAGAGACCCTAGAGACCCTATAGAGACCCTAGAGAGACCCTAGAGACCCTAGAGAGACCCTAGAGAGACCTTAGAGACCCTATAGAGACCCTAGGGACCCTATAGAGACCCTAGGAACCCTATAGAGACCCTATAGAGACCCTAGGGACCCTATAGATACCCTATAGAGACCCTAGAGACCCTATAGAGACCCTATAGAGAACCTAGGGAACCTATAGAGACCCTAGGAACCCTATAGAGACCCTATAGAGACCCTAGGGATCCTATAGAGACCCTATAGAGACCCTAGGAACCCTATAGAGATCCTATAGAGACACTAGAGACCCTATAGAGACCCAAGAGACCCTATAGAGACCCAAGAGAGACCCTAGAGACCCTATGGAGACCCTAGGAACCCTATAGAGACCCTATAGAGACCCTAGGGACCCTATAGAGACCCTAGGAACCCTATAGAGACCCTATAGAGACCCTAGGGACCCTATAGAGACACTAGAGACCCTATAGAGACACTACAGAGACCCTAGAGACACTATAGAGACCCTAGGGACCCTATAGAGACCCTAGGAACCCTATAGAGACCCTATAGAGACCCTAGGGACCCTATAGAGACCCTATAGAGACCCTAGAGACCCTATAGAGACCCTATAGAGACCCTATAGAGACACTAGGGACCCTATAGAGACCCTATGGGGACCCAAGAGACCCTATAGAGACCCTAGAGAGACCCTAGAGACCCAATAGAGACCCTATAGAGACCCTAGAGACCCTATAGAGACCCTAGCGACCCTATAGAGACCCTAGGAACCCTATAGAGACCCTATAGAGACCCTAGGGACCCTATAGAGACCCTATAGAGACACTAGAGACCCTATAGAGACCCTATAGACACCCTAGTGACCCTATAGAGACCCTATAGAGACCCTAGGAACCCTATAGAGACCGTAGAGTGACCCTAGAGACCCTATAGAGACCCTATAGAGACCCTAGGGACCCTATAGAGACCCTAGGAACCCTATAGAGACCCTATAGAGACCCTCGGGACCCTACAGAGACCCTATAGAGACCCTAGAGACCCTATAGAGACCCTATAGAGACCCTAGGAACCCTATAGAGACCCTATAGAGACCCTAGGGACCCTATAGAGACCCTATAGAGACCCTAGAGACCCTATAGAGACCCTATAGAGACCTTAGGAACCCTATAGAGACCCTATAGAGACCCTAGGGACCCTATAGAGACCCTATAGAGACCCTAGAGACCCTATAGAGACCCTATAGAGACCCTAGAGACCCTATAGAGACCCTAGGGAACCTATAGAGACCCTAGGAACCCTATAGAGACCCTATAGAGACCCTAGGGACCCTATAGAGAGCCTACAGAGACCCTAGGGACCCTATAGAGACCCTATAGAGACCCTAGGGAACCTATAGAGACCCTAGGAACCCTATAGAGACCCTATAGAGACACTAGAGACCCTATAGAGACCCTAGGGACCCTATAGAGACCCTAGGAACCCTATAGAGACACTATAGAGACCCTAGAGACCCTATAGACACCCTAGAGAGACCCTAGAGACCCTATAGAGACCCTAGAAAGACCCTAGAGACCCTATAGAGACCCTAGGGACCCTATAGAGACCCTATAGAGACCCTAGGGACCCTATAGAGACCCTATAGAGACACTAGAGGCCCTATAGAGACCCTATAGAGGCCCTAGAGACTCTATAGAGACCCTAGGGAACCTATAGAGACCCTAGGAACCCTATAGAGACCCTATAGAGACCCTAGAGACCCTATAGAGACCCTATAGAGACCCTAGGAACCCTGTAGAGACCCTATAGAGACCCTAGGGACCCTGTAGAGACCCTATAGAGACACTAGAGACCCTATAGTAACCCTATAGAGACCCTAGAGACCCTATAGAGACCCTAGGGAACCTATAGAGACCCTAGGAACCCTATAGAGACCCTATAGAGACCCTAGGGATCCTATAGAGACCCTATAGAGACCCTAGAGACCCTATAGAGACCCTATAGAGACCCTAGGGAACCTACAGAGACCCTAGGAACCCTATAGAGACCCTATAGAGACCCTAGGGATCCTATAGAGACCCTATAGAGAACGTAGGAACCCTATAGAGACCCTATAGAGACCCTAGAGACCCTATAGAGACCCTATAGAGACCCTAGGAACCATGTAGAGACCCTATAGAGACCCTAGGGACCCTATAGAGACTCTAGGGACCCTATAGCGACCCTATGGAGACACTAGAGACCCTATAGAGACCCTATAGAGACCCTAGAGACCCTATAGAGACCCTAGGGAACCTATAGAGACCCTAGGAACCCTATAGAGACCCTATAGAGACCCTAGGGACCCTATAGAGACCATATAGAGACCCTAGGGACCCTATAGAGACCCTATAGAGACCCTAGGGAACCTATAGAGACCCTAGGAACCCTATAGAGACCCTATAGAGACACTAGAGACCCTATAGAGACCCAAGAGACCCTATAGAGACCCTAGAGAGACCTAGAGAGACCCTAGAGACCCAAGAGAGACCCTATAGAGACACTAGAGACCCTATAGAGACCCTAGGGACCCTATAGAGACCCTAGGAACCCTATAGAGACACTATAGAGACCCTAGAGACCCTATAGACACCCTAGAGAGACCCTAGAGAACCTATAGAGACCCTAGAGAGACCCTAGAGACCCTATAGAGACCCTAGGGACCCTATAGAGACCCTATAGAGACCCTAGGGACCCTATAGAGACCCTATAGAGACACTAGAGGCCCTATAGAGACCCTATAGAGGCCCTAGAGACCCTATAGAGACCCTAGGGAACCTATAGAGACCCTAGGAACCCTATAGAGACCCTATAGAGACCCTAGGGACCCTATAGAGTCACTATAGTGACCCTAGAGACCCTATAGAGACCCTAGGGACCCTATAGAGACACTAGGGACCCTATAGAGACCCTAGGAACCCTATAGAGACCCTACAGAGACCCTAGGGACCCTATAGAGACCCTAGAGAGACACTAGAGACCCTATAGAGACCTAGACACTATAGAGACACTAGAGACCCTATAGAGACATTATAGAGACCATATAGAGACCCTAGGAACCCTATAGATGCCCTATAGAGACCCTAGGGACCCTATAGAGACCCTATAGAGACCCTAGAGACCCTATAGAGACCCTAGAGAGACCCTAGAGACCCTAGAGAGACCCTAGAGAGACCTTAGAGACCCTATAGAGACCCTAGGGACCCTATAGAGACCCTAGGAACCCTATAGAGACCCTATAGAGACCCTAGGGACCCTATAGATACCCTATAGAGACCCTAGAGACCCTATAGAGACCCTATAGAGAACCTAGGGAACCTATAGAGACCCTAGAAACCCTATAGAGACCCTATAGAGACCCTAGGGACCCTATAGAGACCCTATAGAGACCCTAGAGACCCTATAGAGACCCTATAGAGACCCTAGAGACCCTATAGAGACCCTAGAGAGACCCTAGAGACCCTACAGAGACCCTAGAGAGACCCTAGAGACCCTATAGAGACCCTAGGGACCCTATAGAGACCCTATAGAGACCCTAGAGACCCTATAGAGACCCTATAGAGACCCTAGGAACCCTATAGAGACCCTATAGAGACCCTAGGGACCCTATAGAGACCCTATAGAGACACTAGAGACCCTATAGAGACCCTATAGAAACCCTAGAGACCCTATAGAGACCCTAGGGAACCTATAGAGACCCTAGGAACCCTATAGAGACCCTATAGAGACCCTAGGGATCCTATAGAGACCCTATAGAGACCCTAGAGACCCTATAGAGACCCTATAGAGACCCTAGGGAACCTATAGAGACCCTAGGAACCCTATAGAGACCGTATAGAGACCCTAGGGATCCTATAGAGACCCTGTAGAGAACCTAGGAACCCTATAGAGACCCTATAGAGACCCTAGAGACCCTATAGAGACCCTAGAGAGACCCTAGAGACCCTAGAGAGACCCTAGAGAGACCTTAGAGTCCCTATAGAGACCCTAGGGACCCTATAGAGACCCTAGGAACCCTATAGAGACCCTATAGAGACCCTAGGGACCCTATAGATACCCTATAGAGACCCTAGAGACCCTATAGAGACCCTATAGAGAACCTAGGGAACCTATAGAGACCCTAGGAACCCTATAGAGACCCTATAGAGACCCTAGGGATCCTATAGAGACCCTATAGAGACCCTAGGAACCCTATAGAGATCCTATAGAGACACTAGAGACCCTATAGAGACCCAAGAGACCCTATAGAGACCCAAGAGAGACCCTAGAGACCCTATAGAGACCCTAGGAACCCTATAGAGACCCTATAGAGACCCTAGGGACCCTATAGAGACCCTATAGAGACCCTAGGAACCCTATAGAGACCCTATAGAGACACTAGAGACCCTATAGAGACCCAAGAGACCCTATAGAGACCCTAGAGAGACCCTAGAGAGACCCTAGAGACCCAAGAGAGACCCTATAGAGACACTAGAGACCCTATAGAGACCCTAGGGACCCTATAGAGACCCTAGGAACCCTATAGAGACACTATAGAGACCCTAGAGACCCTATAGACACCCTAGAGAGACCCTAGAGACTCTATAGAGACCCTAGAGAGACCCTAGAGACCCTATAGAGACCCTAGGGACCCTATAGAGACCCTATAGAGACCCTAGGGACCCTATAGAGACCCTATAGAGACACTAGAGGCCCTATAGAGACCCTAGGAACCCTATAGAGACCCTATAGAGACCCTAGGGACCCTATAGAGTCACTATAGTGACCCTAGAGACCCTATAGAGACCCTAGGGACCCTATAGAGACACTAGGGACCCTATAGAGACCCTAGGAACCCTATAGAGACCCTACAGAGACCCTAGGGACCCTATAGAGACCCTAGAGAGACACTAGAGACCCTATAGAGACACTATAGAGACACTAGAGACCCTATAGAGACATTATAGAGACCATATAGAGACCCTAGGAACCCTATAGATGCCCTATAGAGACCCTAGGGACCCTATAGAGACCCTATAGAGACCCTAGAGACCCTATAGAGACCCTGAGAGACCCTAGAGACCCTAGAGAGACCCTAGAGAGACCTTAGAGACCCTATAGAGACCCTAGGGACCCTATAGAGACCCTAGGAACCCTATAGAGACCCTATAGAGACCCTAGGGACCCTATAGATACCCTATAGAGACCCTAGAGACCCTATAGAGACCCTATAGAGAACCTAGGGAACCTATAGAGACCCTAGAAACCCTATAGAGACCCTATAGAGACCCTAGGGACCCTATAGAGACCCTATAGAGACCCTAGAGACCCTATAGAGACCCTATAGAGACCCTAGAGACCCTATAGAGACCCTAGAGAGACCCTAGAGACCCTACAGAGACCCTAGAGAGACCCTAGAGACCCCTATAGAGACCCTAGGGACCCTATAGAGACCCTATAGAGACCCTAGAGACCCTATAGAGACCCTATAGAGACCCTAGGAACCCTATAGAGACCCTATAGAGACCCTAGGGACCCTATAGAGACCCTATAGAGACACTAGAGACCCTATAGAGACCCTATAGAAACCCTAGAGACCCTATAGAGACCCTAGGGAACCTATAGAGACCCTAGGAACCCTATAGAGACCCTATAGAGACCCTAGGGATCCTATAGAGACCCTATAGAGACCCTAGAGACCCTATAGAGACCCTATAGAGACCCTAGGGAACCTATAGAGACCCTAGGAACCCTATAGAGACCGTATAGAGACCCTAGGGATCCTATAGAGACCCTGTAGAGAACCTAGGAACCCTATAGAGACCCTATAGAGACCCTAGAGACCCTATAGAGACCCTAGAGAGACCCTAGAGACCCTAGAGAGACCCTAGAGAGACCTTAGAGTCCCTATAGAGACCCTAGGGACCCTATAGAGACCCTAGGAACCCTATAGAGACCCTATAGAGACCCTAGGGACCCTATAGATACCCTATAGAGACCCTAGAGACCCTATAGAGACCCTATAGAGAACCTAGGGAACCTATAGAGACCCTAGAAACCCTATAGAGACCCTATAGAGACCCTAGGGATCCTATAGAGACCCTATAGAGACCCTAGGAACCCTATAGAGATCCTATAGAGACACTAGAGACCCTATAGAGACCCAAGAGACCCTATAGAGACCCAAGAGAGACCTAGAGACCCTATAGAGACCCTAGGAACCCTATAGAGACCCTATAGAGACCCTAGGGACCCTATAGAGACCCTATAGAGACCCTAGGAACCCTATAGAGACCCTATAGAGACACTAGAGACCCTATAGAGACCCAAGAGACCCTATAGAGACCCTAGAGAGACCCTAGAGAGACCCTAGAGACCCAAGAGAGACCCTATAGAGACACTAGAGACCCTATAGAGACCCTAGGGACCCTATAGAGACCCTAGGAACCCTATAGAGACACTATAGAGACCCTAGAGACCCTATAGACACCCTAGAGAGACCCTAGGGACTCTATAGAGACCCTAGAGAGACCCTAGAGACCCTATAGAGACCCTAGGGACCCTATAGAGACCCTATAGAGACCCTAGGGACCCTATAGAGACCCTATAGAGACACTAGAGGCCCTATAGAGACCCTATAGAGGCCCTAGAGACCCTATAGAGACCCTAGGGAACCTATAGAGACCCTAGGAACCCTATAGAGACCCTATAGAGACCCTAGGGACCCTATAGAGTCACTATAGTGACCCTAGAGACCCTATAGAGACCCTAGGGACCCTATAGAGACACTAGGGACCCTATAGAGACCCTAGGAACCCTATAGAGACCCTACAGAGACCCTAGGGACCCTATAGAGACCCTAGAGAGACACTAGAGACCCTATAGAGATACTATAGAGACACTAGAGACCCTATAGAGACATTATAGAGACCATATAGAGACCCTAGGAACCCTATAGATGCCCTATAGAGACCCTAGGGACCCTATAGAGACCCTATAGAGACCCTAGGGAACCTATAGAGACCCTATAGAGACCCTAGAGACCCTATAGAGACCCTATAGAGACCTTAGGAACCCTATAGAGACCCTATAGAGACCCTAGGGACCCTATAGAGACCCTATAGAGACCCTAGAGACCCTATAGAGACCCTATAGAGACCCTAGAGACCCTATAGAGACCCTAGGGAACCTATAGAGACCCTAGGAACCCTATAGAGACCCTATAGAGACCCTAGGGACCCTATAGAGAGCCTACAGAGACCCTAGGGACCCTATAGAGACCCTATAGAGACCCTAGGGAACCTATAGAGACCCTAGGAACCCTATAGAGACCCTATAGAGACACTAGAGACCCTATAGAGTCCCAAGAGACCCTATAGAGACCCTAGAGAGACCCTAGAGAGACCCTAGAGACCCAAGAGAGACCCTATAGAGACACTAGAGACCCTATAGAGACCCTAGGGACCCTATAGAGACCCTAGGAACCCTATAGAGACACTATAGAGACCCTAGAGACCCTATAGACACACTAGAGAGACCCTAGAGACCCTATAGAGACCCTAGAGAGACCCTAGAGACCCTATAGAGACCCTAGGGACCCTATAGAGACCCTATAGAGACCCTAGGGACCCTATAGAGACCCTATAGAGACACTAGAGGCCCTATAGAGACGCTATAGAGGCCCTAGAGACCCTATAGAGACCCTAGGGAACCTATAGAGACCCTAGGAACCCTATAGAGACCCTATAGAGACCCTAGAGACCCTATAGAGACCCTATAGAGACCCTAGGAACCCTGTAGAGACCCTATAGAGACCCTAGGGACCCTGTAGAGACCCTATAGAGACACTAGAGACCCTATAGTAACCCTATAGAGACCCTAGAGACCCTATAGAGACCCTAGGGAACCTATAGAGACCCTAGGAACCCTATAGAGACCCTATAGAGACCCTAGGGATCCTATAGAGACCCTATAGAGACCCTAGAGACCCTATAGAGACCCTATAGAGACCCTAGGGAACCTACAGAGACCCTAGGAACCCTATAGAGACCCTATAGAGACCCTAGGGATCCTATAGAGACCCTATAGAGAACGTAGGAACCCTATAGAGACCCTATAGAGACCCTAGAGACCCTATAGAGACCCTATAGAGACCCTAGGAACCATGTAGAGACCCTATAGAGACCCTAGGGACCCTATAGAGACCCTAGGGACCCTATAGAGACCCTATAGAGACACTAGAGACCCTATAGAGACCCTATAGAGACCCTAGAGACCCTATAGCGACCCTAGGGAACCTATAGAGACCCTAGGAACCCTATAGAGACCCTATAGAGACCCTAGGGACCCTATAGAGACCCTATAGAGACCCTAGGGACCCTATAGAGACCCTATAGAGACCCTAGGGAACCTATAGAGACCCTAGGAACCCTATAGAGACCCTATAGAGACACTAGAGACCCTATAGAGACCCAAGAGACCCTATAGAGACCCTAGAGAGACCCTAGAGAGACCCTAGAGACCCAAGAGAGACCCTATAGAGACACTAGAGACCCTATAGAGACCCTAGGGACCCTATAGAGACCCTAGGAACCCTATAGAGACACTATAGAGAACCTAGAGACCCTATAGACACCCTAGAGAGACCCTAGAGACCCTATAGAGACCCTAGAGAGACCCTAGAGACCCTATAGAGACCCTAGGGACCCTATAGAGACCCTATAGAGACCCTAGGGACCCTATAGAGACCCTATAGAGACACTAGAGGCCCTATAGAGACCCTATAGAGGCCCTAGAGACCCTATAGAGACCCTAGGGAACCTATAGAGACCCTAGGAACCCTATAGAGACCCTATAGAGACCCTAGGGACCCTATAGAGTCACTATAGTGACCCTAGAGACCCTATAGAGACCCTAGGGACCCTATAGAGACACTAGGGACCCTATAGAGACCCTAGGAACCCTATAGAGACCCTACAGAGACCCTAGGGACCCTATAGAGACCCTAGAGAGACACTAGAGACCCTATAGAGACACTATAGAGACACTAGAGACCCTATAGAGACATTATAGAGACCATATAGAGACCCTAGGAACCCTATAGATGCCCTATAGAGACCCTAGGGACCCTATAGAGACCCTATAGAGACCCTAGAGACCCTATAGAGACCCTAGAGAGACCCTAGAGACCCTAGAGAGACCCTAGAGAGACCTTAGAGACCCTATAGAGACCCTAGGGACCCTATAGAGACCCTAGGAACCCTATAGAGACCCTATAGAGACCCTAGGGACCCTATAGATACCCTATAGAGACCCAAGAGACCCTATATAGACCCTATAGAGAACCTAGGGAACCTATAGAGACCCTAGGAACCCTATAGAGACCCTATAGAGACCCTAGGGACCCTATAGAGACCCTATAGAGACCCTAGAGACCCTATAGAGACCCTAGAGAGACCCTAGAGACCCTACAGAGACCCTAGAGAGACCCTAGAGACCCTATAGAGACCCTAGGGACCCTATAGAGACCCTATAGAGACCCTAGAGACCCTATAGAGACCCTATAGAGACCCTAGGAACCCTGTAGAGACCCTATAGAGACCCTAGGGACCCCTATAGAGACCCTATAGAAGACACTAGAGACCCTATAGAGACCCTATAGAAACCCTAGAGACCCTATAGAGACCCTAGGGAACCTATAGAGACCCTAGGAACCCTATAGAGACCCTATAGAGACCCTAGGGATCCTATAGAGACCCTATAGAGACCCTAGAGACCCTATAGAGACCCTATAGAGACCCTAGGGAACTTATAGAGACCCTAGGAACCCTATAGAGACCGTATAGAGACCCTAGGGATCCTATAGAGACCCTATAGAGAACCTAGGAACCCTATAGAGACCCTATAGAGACCCTAGAGACCCTATAGAGACCCTAGAGAGACCCTAGAGACCCTAGAGAGACCCTAGAGAGACCTTAGAGTCCCTATAGAGACCCTAGGGACCCTATAGAGACCCTAGGAACCCTATAGAGACCCTATAGAGACCCTAGGGACCCTATAGATACCCTATAGAGACCCTAGAGACCCTATAGAGACCCTATAGAGAACCTAGGGAACCTATAGAGACCCTAGGAACCCTATAGAGACCCTATAGAGACCCTAGGGATCCTATAGAGACCCTATAGAGACCCTAGGAACCCTATAGAGATCCTATAGAGACACTAGAGACCCTATAGAGACCCAAGAGACCCTATAGAGACCCAAGAGAGACCCTAGAGACCCTATAGAGACCCTAGGAACCCTATAGAGACCCTATAGAGACCCTAGGGACCCTATAGAGAGCCTACAGAGACCCTAGGGACCCTATAGAGACCCTATAGAGACCCTAGGGAACCTATAGAGACCCTAGGAACCCTATAGAGACCCTAGAGACCCTACAGAGACCCTATAGAGACCCAAGAGACCCTATAGAGACCCTAGAGAGACCCTAGAGAGACCCTAGAGACCCAAGAGAGACCCTATAGAGACACTAGAGACCCTATAGAGACCCTAGGGACCCTATAGAGACCCTAGGAACCCTATAGAGACACTATAGAGACCCTAGAGACCCTATAGACACCCTAGAGAGACCCTAGAGACTCTATAGAGACCCTAGAGAGACCCTAGAGACCCTATAGAGACCCTAGGGACCCTATAGAGACCCTATAGAGACCCTAGGGACCCTATAGAGACCCTATAGAGACACTAGAGGCCCTATAGAGACCCTATAGAGGCCCTAGAGACCCTATAGAGACCCTAGGGAACCTATAGAGACCCTAGGAACCCTATAGAGACGCTATAGAGACCCTAGGGACCCTATAGAGTCACTATAGTGACCCTAGAGACCCTATAGAGACCCTAGGGACCCTATAGAGACACTAGGGACCCTATAGAGACCCTAGGAACCCTATAGAGACCCTACAGAGACCCTAGGGACCCTATAGAGACCCTAGAGAGACACTAGAGACCCTATAGAGACACTATAGAGACACTAGAGACCCTATAGAGACATTATAGAGACCATATAGAGACCCTAGGAACCCTATAGATGCCCTATAGAGACCCTAGGGACCCTATAGAGACCCTATAGAGACCCTAGAGACCCTATAGAGACCCTAGAGAGACCCTAGACACCCTAGAGAGACCCTAGAGAGACCTTAGAGACCCTATAGAGACCCTAGGGACCCTATAGAGACCCTAGGAACCCTATAGAGACCCTATAGAGACCCTAGGGACCCTATAGATACCCTATAGAGACCCTAGAGACCCTATAGAGACCCTATAGAGAACCTAGGGAACCTATAGAGACCCCTAGGAACCCTATAGAGACCCTATAGAGACCCTAGGGACCCTATAGAGACCCTATAGAGACCCTAGAGACCCTATAGAGACCCTATAGAGACCCTAGAGACCCTATAGAGACCCTAGAGAGACCCTAGAGACCCTACAGAGACCCTAGAGAGACCCTAGAGACCCTATAGAGACCCTAGGGACCCTATAGAGACCCTATAGAGACCCTAGAGACCCTATAGAGACCCTATAGAGACCCTAGGAACCCTGTAGAGACCCTATAGAGACCCTAGGGGACCCTATAGAGACCCTATAGAGACACTAGAGACCCTATAGAGACCCTATAGAAACCCTAGAGACCCTATAGAGACCCTTGGGAACCTATAGAGACCCTAGGAACCCTATAGAGACCCTATAGAGACCCTAGGGATCCTATAGAGACCCTATAGAGACCCTAGAGACCCTATAGAGACCCTATAGAGACCCTAGGGAACCTATAGAGACCCTAGGAACCCTATAGAGACCCTATAGAGACCCTAGGGATCCTATAGAGACCCTATAGAGAACCTAGGAACCCTATAGAGACCCTATAGAGACACTAGAGACCCTATAGATACCCAAGAGACCCTATAGAGACCCTATAGAGACCCTAGAGAGACCCTAGAGACCCTAGAGAGACACTATAGAGACACTAGAGACCCTATAGAGACCCTAGGGACCCTATAGAGACCCTAGGAACCCTATAGAGACCCTACAGAGACTTTAGGGACCCTATAGAGACCCTATAGAGACCCTAGAGACCCTATAGAGACCCTATAGAGACCCTAGGAACCCTGTAGAGACCCTATAGAGACCCTAGGGACCCTGTAGAGACCCTATAGAGACACTAGAGACCCTATAGAGACCCTATAGAGACCCTAGACACCCTATAGAGACACTAGGGAACTTATAGAGACCCTAGGAACCCTATAGAGACCCTATAGAGACCCTAGGGATCCTATAGAGACCCTATAGAGACCCTAGAGACCCTATAGAGACCCTATAGACCCTAGGGAACCTACAGAGACCCTAGGAACCCTATAGAGACCCTATAGAGACCCTAGGGATCCTATAGAGACCCTATAGAGAACCTAGGAACCCTATAGAGACCCTATAGAGACCCTAGAGACCCTATAGAGACCCTATAGAGACCCTAGGAACCCTGTAGAGACCCTATAGAGACCCTAGGGACCCTATAGAGACCCTAGGGACCCTATAGAGACCCTATAGAGACACTAGAGACCCTATAGAGACCCTAGAGAGACCCTAGAGACCCTATAGAGACCCTAGGGAACCTATAGAGACCCTAGGAACCCTATAGAGACCCTATAGAGACCCTAGGGACCCTATAGAGACCCTATAGAGACCCTAGGGACCCTATAGAGACCCTATAGAGACCCTAGGGAACCTATAGAGACCCTAGGAACCCTATAGAGACCCTATAGAGACCCTAGAGACCCTATAGAGACCCTATAGAGACCCTAGGAACCCTATAGAGACCCTATAGAGACCCTAGGGATCCTATAGAGACCCTATAGAGACCCTAGGAACCCTATAGAGATCCTATAGAGACACTAGAGACCCTATAGAGACCCAAGAGACCCTATAGAGACCCAAGAGAGACCCTAGAGACCCTATAGAGACCCTAGGAACCCTATAGAGACCCTATAGAGACCCTAGGGACCCTATAGAGACCCTATAGAGACCCTAGGAACCCTATAGAGACCCTATAGAGACACTAGAGACCCTATAGAGACCCAAGAGACCCTATAGAGACCCTAGAGAGACCCTAGAGAGACCCTAGAGACCCAAGAGAGACCCTATAGAGACACTAGAGACCCTATAGAGACCCTAGGGACCCTATAGAGACCCTAGGAACCCTATAGAGACACTATAGAGACCCTAGAGACCCTATAGACACCCTAGAGAGACCCTAGAGACTCTATAGAGACCCTAGAGAGACCCTAGAGACCCTATAGAGACCCTAGGGACCCTATAGAGACCCTATAGAGACCCTAGGGACCCTATAGAGACCCTATAGAGACACTAGAGGCCCTATAGAGACCCTAGGAACCCTATAGAGACCCTATAGAGACCCTAGGGACCCTATAGAGTCACTATAGTGACCCTAGAGACCCTATAGAGACCCTAGGGACCCTATAGAGACACTAGGGACCCTATAGAGACCCTAGGAACCCTATAGAGACCCTACAGAGACCCTAGGGACCCTATAGAGACCCTAGAGAGACACTAGAGACCCTATAGAGACACTATAGAGACACTAGAGACCCTATAGAGACATTATAGAGACCATATAGAGACCCTAGGAACCCTATAGATGCCCTATAGAGACCCTAGGGACCCTATAGAGACCCTATAGAGACCCTAGAGACCCTATAGAGACCCTAGAGAGACCCTAGAGACCCTAGAGAGACCCTAGAGAGACCTTAGAGACCCTATAGAGACCCTAGGGACCCTATAGAGACCCTAGGAACCCTATAGAGACCCTATAGAGACCCTAGGGACCCTATAGATACCCTATAGAGACCCTAGAGACCCTATAGAGACCCTATAGAGAACCTAGGGAACCTATAGAGACCCTAGAAACCCTATAGAGACCCTATAGAGACCCTAGGGACCCTATAGAGACCCTATAGAGACCCTAGAGACCCTATAGAGACCCTATAGAGACCCTAGAGACCCTATAGAGACCCTAGAGAGACCCTAGAGACCCTACAGAGACCCTAGAGAGACCCTAGAGACCCTATAGAGACCCTAGGGACCCTATAGAGACCCTATAGAGACCCTAGAGACCCTATAGAGACCCTATAGAGACCCTAGGAACCCTATAGAGACCCTATAGAGACCCTAGGGACCCTATAGAGACCCTATAGAGACACTAGAGACCCTATAGAGACCCTATAGAAACCCTAGAGACCCTATAGAGACCCTAGGGAACCTATAGAGACCCTAGGAACCCTATAGAGACCCTATAGAGACCCTAGGGATCCTATAGAGACCCTATAGAGACCCTAGAGACCCTATAGAGACCCTATAGAGACCCTAGGGAACCTATAGAGACCCTAGGAACCCTATAGAGACCGTATAGAGACCCTAGGGATCCTATAGAGACCCTGTAGAGAACCTAGGAACCCTATAGAGACCCTATAGAGACCCTAGAGACCCTATAGAGACCCTAGAGAGACCCTAGAGACCCTAGAGAGACCCTAGAGAGACCTTAGAGTCCCTATAGAGACCCTAGGGACCCTATAGAGACCCTAGGAACCCTATAGAGACCCTATAGAGACCCTAGGGACCCTATAGATACCCTATAGAGACCCTAGAGACCCTATAGAGACCCTATAGAGAACCTAGGGAACCTATAGAGACCCTAGAAACCCTATAGAGACCCTATAGAGACCCTAGGGATCCTATAGAGACCCTATAGAGACCCTAGGAACCCTATAGAGATCCTATAGAGACACTAGAGACCCTATAGAGACCCAAGAGACCCTATAGAGACCCAAGAGAGACCCTAGAGACCCTATAGAGACCCTAGGAACCCTATAGAGACCCTATAGAGACCCTAGGGACCCTATAGAGACCCTATAGAGACCCTAGGAACCCTATAGAGACCCTATAGAGACACTAGAGACCCTATAGAGACCCAAGAGACCCTATAGAGACCCTAGAGAGACCCTAGAGAGACCCTAGAGACCCAAGAGAGACCCTATAGAGACACTAGAGACCCTATAGAGACCCTAGGGACCCTATAGAGACCCTAGGAACCCTATAGAGACACTATAGAGACCCTAGAGACCCTATAGACACCCTAGAGAGACCCTAGGGACTCTATAGAGACCCTAGAGAGACCCTAGAGACCCTATAGAGACCCTAGGGACCCTATAGAGACCCTATAGAGACCCTAGGGACCCTATAGAGACCCTATAGAGACACTAGAGGCCCTATAGAGACCCTATAGAGGCCCTAGAGACCCTATAGAGACCCTAGGGAACCTATAGAGACCCTAGGAACCCTATAGAGACCCTATAGAGACCCTAGGGACCCTATAGAGTCACTATAGTGACCCTAGAGACCCTATAGAGACCCTAGGGACCCTATAGAGACACTAGGGACCCTATAGAGACCCTAGGAACCCTATAGAGACCCTACAGAGACCCTAGGGACCCTATAGAGACCCTAGAGAGACACTAGAGACCCTATAGAGATACTATAGAGACACTAGAGACCCTATAGAGACATTATAGAGACCATATAGAGACCCTAGGAACCCTATAGATGCCCTATAGAGACCCTAGGGACCCTATAGAGACCCTATAGAGACCCTAGGGAACCTATAGAGACCCTATAGAGACCCTAGAGACCCTATAGAGACCCTATAGAGACCTTAGGAACCCTATAGAGACCCTATAGAGACCCTAGGGACCCTATAGAGACCCTATAGAGACCCTAGAGACCCTATAGAGACCCTATAGAGACCCTAGAGACCCTATAGAGACCCTAGGGAACCTATAGAGACCCTAGGAACCCTATAGAGACCCTATAGAGACCCTAGGGACCCTATAGAGAGCCTACAGAGACCCTAGGGACCCTATAGAGACCCTATAGAGACCCTAGGGAACCTATAGAGACCCTAGGAACCCTATAGAGACCCTATAGAGACACTAGAGACCCTATAGAGTCCCAAGAGACCCTATAGAGACCCTAGAGAGACCCTAGAGAGACCCTAGAGACCCAAGAGAGACCCTATAGAGACACTAGAGACCCTATAGAGACCCTAGGGACCCTATAGAGACCCTAGGAACCCTATAGAGACACTATAGAGACCCTAGAGACCCTATAGACACACTAGAGAGACCCTAGAGACCCTATAGAGACCCTAGAGAGACCCTAGAGACCCTATAGAGACCCTAGGGACCCTATAGAGACCCTATAGAGACCCTAGGGACCCTATAGAGACCCTATAGAGACACTAGAGGCCCTATAGAGACGCTATAGAGGCCCTAGAGACCCTATAGAGACCCTAGGGAACCTATAGAGACCCTAGGAACCCTATAGAGACCCTATAGAGACCCTAGAGACCCTATAGAGACCCTATAGAGACCCTAGGAACCCTGTAGAGACCCTATAGAGACCCTAGGGACCCTGTAGAGACCCTATAGAGACACTAGAGACCCTATAGTAACCCTATAGAGACCCTAGAGACCCTATAGAGACCCTAGGGAACCTATAGAGACCCTAGGAACCCTATAGAGACCCTATAGAGACCCTAGGGATCCTATAGAGACCCTATAGAGACCCTAGAGACCCTATAGAGACCCTATAGAGACCCTAGGGAACCTACAGAGACCCTAGGAACCCTATAGAGACCCTATAGAGACCCTAGGGATCCTATAGAGACCCTATAGAGAACGTAGGAACCCTATAGAGACCCTATAGAGACCCTAGAGACCCTATAGAGACCCTATAGAGACCCTAGGAACCATGTAGAGACCCTATAGAGACCCTAGGGACCCTATAGAGACCCTAGGGACCCTATAGAGACCCTATAGAGACACTAGAGACCCTATAGAGACCCTATAGAGACCCTAGAGACCCTATAGCGACCCTAGGGAACCTATAGAGACCCTAGGAACCCTATAGAGACCCTATAGAGACCCTAGGGACCCTATAGAGACCCTATAGAGACCCTAGGGACCCTATAGAGACCCTATAGAGACCCTAGGGAACCTATAGAGACCCTAGGAACCCTATAGAGACCCTATAGAGACACTAGAGACCCTATAGAGACCCAAGAGACCCTATAGAGACCCTAGAGAGACCCTAGAGAGACCCTAGAGACCCAAGAGAGACCCTATAGAGACACTAGAGACCCTATAGAGACCCTAGGGACCCTATAGAGACCCTAGGAACCCTATAGAGACACTATAGAGAACCTAGAGACCCTATAGACACCCTAGAGAGACCCTAGAGACCCTATAGAGACCCTAGAGAGACCCTAGAGACCCTATAGAGACCCTAGGGACCCTATAGAGACCCTATAGAGACCCTAGGGACCCTATAGAGACCCTATAGAGACACTAGAGGCCCTATAGAGACCCTATAGAGGCCCTAGAGACCCTATAGAGACCCTAGGGAACCTATAGAGACCCTAGGAACCCTATAGAGACCCTATAGAGACCCTAGGGACCCTATAGAGTCACTATAGTGACCCTAGAGACCCTATAGAGACCCTAGGGACCCTATAGAGACACTAGGGACCCTATAGAGACCCTAGGAACCCTATAGAGACCCTACAGAGACCCTAGGGACCCTATAGAGACCCTAGAGAGACACTAGAGACCCTATAGAGACACTATAGAGACACTAGAGACCCTATAGAGACATTATAGAGACCATATAGAGACCCTAGGAACCCTATAGATGCCCTATAGAGACCCTAGGGACCCTATAGAGACCCTATAGAGACCCTAGAGACCCTATAGAGACCCTAGAGAGACCCTAGAGACCCTAGAGAGACCCTAGAGAGACCTTAGAGACCCTATAGAGACCCTAGGGACCCTATAGAGACCCTAGGAACCCTATAGAGACCCTATAGAGACCCTAGGGACCCTATAGATACCCTATAGAGACCCAAGAGACCCTATATAGACCCTATAGAGAACCTAGGGAACCTATAGAGACCCTAGGAACCCTATAGAGACCCTATAGAGACCCTAGGGACCCTATAGAGACCCTATAGAGACCCTAGAGACCCTATAGAGACCCTAGAGAGACCCTAGAGACCCTACAGAGACCCTAGAGAGACCCTAGAGACCCTATAGAGACCCTAGGGACCCTATAGAGACCCTATAGAGACCCTAGAGACCCTATAGAGACCCTATAGAGACCCTAGGAACCCTGTAGAGACCCTATAGAGACCCTAGGGACCCTATAGAGACCCTATAGAGACACTAGAGACCCTATAGAGACCCTATAGAAACCCTAGAGACCCTATAGAGACCCTAGGGAACCTATAGAGACCCTAGGAACCCTATAGAGACCCTATAGAGACCCTAGGGATCCTATAGAGACCCTATAGAGACCCTAGAGACCCTATAGAGACCCTATAGAGACCCTAGGGAACTTATAGAGACCCTAGGAACCCTATAGAGACCGTATAGAGACCCTAGGGATCCTATAGAGACCCTATAGAGAACCTAGGAACCCTATAGAGACCCTATAGAGACCCTAGAGACCCTATAGAGACCCTAGAGAGACCCTAGAGACCCTAGAGAGACCCTAGAGAGACCTTAGAGTCCCTATAGAGACCCTAGGGACCCTATAGAGACCCTAGGAACCCTATAGAGACCCTATAGAGACCCTAGGGACCCTATAGATACCCTATAGAGACCCTAGAGACCCTATAGAGACCCTATAGAGAACCTAGGGAACCTATAGAGACCCTAGGAACCCTATAGAGACCCTATAGAGACCCTAGGGATCCTATAGAGACCCTATAGAGACCCTAGGAACCCTATAGAGATCCTATAGAGACACTAGAGACCCTATAGAGACCCAAGAGACCCTATAGAGACCCAAGAGAGACCCTAGAGACCCTATAGAGACCCTAGGAACCCTATAGAGACCCTATAGAGACCCTAGGGACCCTATAGAGAGCCTACAGAGACCCTAGGGACCCTATAGAGACCCTATAGAGACCCTAGGGAACCTATAGAGACCCTAGGAACCCTATAGAGACCCTAGAGACCCTACAGAGACCCTATAGAGACCCAAGAGACCCTATAGAGACCCTAGAGAGACCCTAGAGAGACCCTAGAGACCCAAGAGAGACCCTATAGAGACACTAGAGACCCTATAGAGACCCTAGGGACCCTATAGAGACCCTAGGAACCCTATAGAGACACTATAGAGACCCTAGAGACCCTATAGACACCCTAGAGAGACCCTAGAGACTCTATAGAGACCCTAGAGAGACCCTAGAGACCCTAGAGAGACCCTAGGGACCCTATAGAGACCCTATAGAGACCCTAGGGACCCTATAGAGACCCTATAGAGACACTAGAGGCCCTATAGAGACCCTATAGAGGCCCTAGAGACCCTATAGAGACCCTAGGGAACCTATAGAGACCCTAGGAACCCTATAGAGACGCTATAGAGACCCTAGGGACCCTATAGAGTCACTATAGTGACCCTAGAGACCCTATAGAGACCCTAGGGACCCTATAGAGACACTAGGGACCCTATAGAGACCCTAGGAACCCTATAGAGACCCTACAGAGACCCTAGGGACCCTATAGAGACCCTAGAGAGACACTAGAGACCCTATAGAGACACTATAGAGACACTAGAGACCCTATAGAGACATTATAGAGACCATATAGAGACCCTAGGAACCCTATAGATGCCCTATAGAGACCCTAGGGACCCTATAGAGACCCTATAGAGACCCTAGAGACCCTATAGAGACCCTAGAGAGACCCTAGACACCCTAGAGAGACCCTAGAGAGACCTTAGAGACCCTATAGAGACCCTAGGGACCCTATAGAGACCCTAGGAACCCTATAGAGACCCTATAGAGACCCTAGGGACCCTATAGATACCCTATAGAGACCCTAGAGACCCTATAGAGACCCTATAGAGAACCTAGGGAACCTATAGAGACCCTAGGAACCCTATAGAGACCCTATAGAGACCCTAGGGACCCTATAGAGACCCTATAGAGACCCTAGAGACCCTATAGAGACCCTATAGAGACCCTAGAGACCCTATAGAGACCCTAGAGAGACCCTAGAGACCCTACAGAGACCCTAGAGAGACCCTAGAGACCCTATAGAGACCCTAGGGACCCTATAGAGACCCTATAGAGACCCTAGAGACCCTATAGAGACCCTATAGAGACCCTAGGAACCCTGTAGAGACCCTATAGAGACCCTAGGGACCCTATAGAGACCCTATAGAGACACTAGAGACCCTATAGAGACCCTATAGAAACCCTAGAGACCCTATAGAGACCCTTGGGAACCTATAGAGACCCTAGGAACCCTATAGAGACCCTATAGAGACCCTAGGGATCCTATAGAGACCCTATAGAGACCCTAGAGACCCTATAGAGACCCTATAGAGACCCTAGGGAACCTATAGAGACCCTAGGAACCCTATAGAGACCCTATAGAGACCCTAGGGATCCTATAGAGACCCTATAGAGAACCTAGGAACCCTATAGAGACCCTATAGAGACACTAGAGACCCTATAGATACCCAAGAGACCCTATAGAGACCCTATAGAGACCCTAGAGAGACCCTAGAGACCCTAGAGAGACACTATAGAGACACTAGAGACCCTATAGAGACCCTAGGGACCCTATAGAGACCCTAGGAACCCTATAGAGACCCTACAGAGACTTTAGGGACCCTATAGAGACCCTATAGAGACCCTAGAGACCCTATAGAGACCCTATAGAGACCCTAGGAACCCTGTAGAGACCCTATAGAGACCCTAGGGACCCTGTAGAGACCCTATAGAGACACTAGAGACCCTATAGAGACCCTATAGAGACCCTAGACACCCTATAGAGACACTAGGGAACTTATAGAGACCCTAGGAACCCTATAGAGACCCTATAGAGACCCTAGGGATCCTATAGAGACCCTATAGAGACCCTAGAGACCCTATAGAGACCCTATAGAGACCCTAGGGAACCTACAGAGACCCTAGGAACCCTATAGAGACCCTATAGAGACCCTAGGGATCCTATAGAGACCCTATAGAGAACCTAGGAACCCTATAGAGACCCTATAGAGACCCTAGAGACCCTATAGAGACCCTATAGAGACCCTAGGAACCCTGTAGAGACCCTATAGAGACCCTAGGGACCCTATAGAGACCCTAGGGACCCTATAGAGACCCTATAGAGACACTAGAGACCCTATAGAGACCCTAGAGAGACCCTAGAGACCCTATAGAGACCCTAGGGAACCTATAGAGACCCTAGGAACCCTATAGAGACCCTATAGAGACCCTAGGGACCCTATAGAGACCCTATAGAGACCCTAGGGACCCTATAGAGACCCTATAGAGACCCTAGGGAACCTATAGAGACCCTAGGAACCCTATAGAGACCCTATAGAGACACTAGAGACCCTATAGAGACCCAAGAGACCCTATAGAGACCCTAGAGAGACCCTAGAGAGACCCTAGAGACCCTAGAGAGACCCTATAGAGACACTAGAGACCCTATAGAGACCCTAGGGACCCTATAGAGACCCTAGGAACCCTATAGAAACACTATAGAGACCCTAGAGACCCTATAGACACCCTAGAGAGACCCTAGAGACCCTATAGAGACCCTAGAGAGACCCTAGAGACCCTATAGAGACCCTAGGGACCCTATAGAGACCCTATAGAGACCCTAGGGACCCTATAGAGACCCTATAGAGACACTAGAGTCCCTATAGAGATCCTATAGAGGCCCTAGAGACCCTATAGAGACCCTAGGGAACCTATAGAGACCCTAGGAACCCTATAGAGACCCTATAGACACCCTAGGGACCCTATAGAGTCACTATAGTGACCCTAGAGACCCTATAGAGACCCTAGGGACCCTATAGAGACCCTAGGAACCCTATAGAGACCCTATAGAGACCCTATAGAGACCCTAGGGACCCTATAGAGACCCTATAGAGACACTAGAGACCCTATAGAGACCCTAAAGAGACCCTAGGAACCCTATAGAGACCGTATAGAGACCCTAGAGACCCTATAGAGACCCTAGAGAGACCCTAGAGACCCTAGAGAGACCCTAGAGAGACCTTAGAGTCCCTATAGAGACCCTAGGGACCCTATAGAGACCCTAGGAACCCTATAGAGACCCTATAGAGACCCTAGGGACCCTATAGATACACTATAGAGACCCTAGAGACCCTATAGAGACCCTATAGAGAACCTAGGGAACCTATAGAGACCCTAGGAACCCTATAGAGACCCTATAGAGACCCTAGGGATCCTATAGAGACCCTATAGAGACCCTAGGGACCCTATAGAGATCCTATAGAGACACTAGAGACCCTATAGAGACCCAAGAGACCCTATAGAGACCCAAGAGAGACCCTAGAGACCCTATAGAGACCCTAGGAACCCTATAGAGACCCTATAGAGACCCTAGGGACCCTATAGAGACCCTAGGAACCCTATAGAGACCCTATAGAGACCCTAGGGACCCTATAGAGACACTAGAGAACCTATAGAGACACTACAGAGACCCTAGAGACACTATAGAGACCCTAGGGACCCTATAGAGACCCTAGGAACCCTATAGAGACCCTATAGAGACCCTAGGGACCCTATAGAGACCCTATAGAGACCCTAGAGACCCTATAGAGACCCTATAGAGACCCTATAGAGACCCTAGGGACCCTATAGAGACCCTATGGGGACCCAAGAGACCCTATAGAGACCCTAGAGAGACCCTAGAGACCCAATAGAGACCCTATAGAGACCCTAGAGACCCTATAGAGACCCTAGCGACCCTATAGAGACCCTAGGAACCCTATAGAGACCCTATAGAGACCCTAGGGACCCTATAGAGATTCTATAGAGACACTAGAGACCCTATAGAGACCCTATAGACACCCTAGTGACCCTATAGAGACCCTATAGAGACCCTAGGAACCCTATAGAGACCGTACAGTGACCCTAGAGACCCTATAGAGACCCTAGGAACCCTATAGAGACCCTATAGAGACCCTCGGGACCCTACAGAGACCCTATAGAGACCCTAGAGACCCTATAGAGACCCTATAGAGACCCTAGGAACCCTATAGAGACCCTATAGAGACCCTAGGAACCCTGTAGAGACCCTATAGAGACCCTAGGGACCCTATAGAGACCCTATAGAGACACTAGAGACCCTATAGAGACCCTATAGAAACCCTAGAGACCCTATAGAGACCCTAGGGAACCTATAGAGACCCTAGGAACCCTATAGAGACCCTATAGAGACCCTAGGGATCCTATAGAGACCCTATAGAGACCCTAGAGACCCTATAGAGACCCTATAGAGACCCTAGGGAACTTATAGAGACCCTAGGAACCCTATAGAGACCGTATAGAGACCCTAGGGATCCTATAGAGACCCTATAGAGAACCTAGGAACCCTATAGAGACCCTATAGAGACCCTAGAGACCCTATAGAGACCCTAGAGAGACCCTAGAGACCCTAGAGAGACCCTAGAGAGACCTAGAGTCCCTATAGAGACCCTAGGGACCCTATAGAGACCCTAGGAACCCTATAGAGACCCTATAGAGACCCTAGGGACCCTATAGATACCCTATAGAGACCCTAGAGACCCTATAGAGACCCTATAGAGAACCTAGGGAACCTATAGAGACCCTAGGAACCCTATAGAGACCCTATAGAGACCCTAGGGATCCTATAGAGACCCTATTAGAGACCCTAGGAACCCTATAGAGATCCTATAGAGACACTAGAGACCCTATAGAGACCAAGAGACCCTATAGAGACCCAAGAGAGACCCTAGAGACCCTATAGAGACCCTAGGAACCCTATAGAGACCCTATAGAGACCCTAGGGACCCTATAGAGAGCCTACAGAGACCCTAGGGGACCCTATAGAGACCCTATAGAGACCCTAGGGAACCTATAGAGACCCTAGGAACCCTATAGAGACCCTAGAGACCCTACAGAGACCCTATAGAGACACAAGAGACCCTATAGAGACCCTAGAGAGACCCTAGAGAGAACCTAGAGACCCAAGAGAGACCCTATAGAGACACTAGAGACCCTATAGAGACCCTAGGGACCCTATAGAGACCCTAGGAACCCTATAGAGACACTATAGAGACCCTAGAGACCCTATAGACACCCTAGAGAGACCCTAGAGACTCTATAGAGACCCTAGAGAGACCCTAGAGACCCTATAGAGACCCTAGGGACCCTATAGAGACCCTATAGAGACCCTAGGGACCCTATAGAGACCCTATAGAGACACTAGAGGCCCTATAGAGACCCTATAGAGGCCCTAGAGACCCTATAGAGACCCTAGGGAACCTATAGAGACCCTAGGAACCCTATAGAGACGCTATAGAGACCCTAGGGACCCTATAGAGTCACTATAGTGACCCTAGAGACCCTATAGAGACCCTAGGGACCCTATAGAGACACTAGGGACCCTATAGAGACCCTAGGAACCCTATAGAGACCCTACAGAGACCCTAGGGACCCTATAGAGACCCTAGAGAGACACTAGAGACCCTATAGAGACACTATAGAGACACTAGAGACCCTATAGAGACATTATAGAGACCATATAGAGACCCTAGGAACCCTATAGATGCCCTATAGAGACCCTAGGGACCCTATAGAGACCCTATAGAGACCTAGAGACCCTATAGAGACCCTAGAGAGACCCTAGACACCCTAGAGAGACCCTAGAGAGACCTTAGAGACCCTATAGAGACCCTAGGGACCCTATAGAGACCCTAGGAACCCTATAGAGACCCTATAGAGACCCTAGGGACCCTATAGATACCCTATAGAGACCCTAGAGACCCTATAGAGACCCTATAGAGAACCTAGGGAACCTATAGAGACCCTAGGAACCCTATAGAGACCCTATAGAGACCCTAGGGACCCTATAGAGACCCTATAGAGACCCTAGAGACCCTATAGAGACCCTATAGAGGACCCTAGAGACCCTATAGAGACCCTAGAGAGACCCTAGAGACCCTACAGATACCCTAGAGAGACCCTAGAGACCCTATAGAGACCCTAGGGACCCTATAGAGACCCTATAGAGACCCTAGAGACCCTATAGAGACCCTATAGAGACCCTAGGAACCCTGTAGAGACCCTATAGAGACCCTAGGGACCCTATAGAGACCCTATAGAGACACTAGAGACCCTATAGAGACCCTATAGAAACCCTAGAGACCCTATAGAGACCCTTGGGAACCTATAGAGACCCTAGGAACCCTATAGAGACCCTATAGAGACCCTAGGGATCCTATAGAGACCCTATAGAGACCCTAGAGACCCTATAGAGACCCTATAGAGACCCTAGGGAACCTATAGAGACCCTAGGAACCCTATAGAGACCGTATAGAGACCCTAGGGATCCCTATAGAGACCCTATAGAGAACCTAGGAACCCTATAGAGACCCTATAGAGACACTAGAGACCCTATAGATACCCAAGAGACCCTATAGAGACCCTATAGAGACCCTAGAGAGACCCTAGAGACCCTAGAGAGACACTATAGAGACACTAGAGACCCTATAGAGACCCTAGGGACCCTATAGAGACCCTAGGAACCCTATAGAGACCCTACAGAGACTTTAGGGACCCTATAGAGACCCTATAGAGACCCTAGAGACCCTATAGAGACCCTATAGAGACCCTAGGAACCCTGTAGAGACCCTATAGAGACCCTAGGGACCCTGTAGAGACCCTATAGAGACACTAGAGACCCTATAGAGACCCTATAGAGACCCTAGACACCCTATAGAGACACTAGGGAACTTATAGAGACCCTAGGAACCCTATAGAGACCCTATAGAGACCCTAGGGATCCTATAGAGACCCTATAGAGACCCTAGAGACCCTATAGAGACCCTATAGAGACCCTAGGGAACCTACAGAGACCCTAGGAACCCTATAGAGACCCTATAGAGACCCTAGGGATCCTATAGAGACCCTATAGAGAACCTAGGAACCCTATAGAGACCCTATAGAGACCCTAGAGACCCTATAGAGACCCTATAGAGACCCTAGGAACCCTGTAGAGACCCTATAGAGACCCTAGGGACCCTATAGAGACCCTAGGGACCCTATAGAGACCCTATAGAGACACTAGAGACCCTATAGAGACCCTAGAGAGACCCTAGAGAACCTATAGAGACCCTAGAAAACCTATAGAGACCCTAGGAACCCTATAGAGACCCTATAGAGACCCTAGGGACCCTATAGAGACCCTATAGAGACCCTAGGGACCCTATAGAGACCCTATAGAGACCCTAGGGAACCTATAGAGACCCTAGGAACCCTATAGAGACCCTATAGAGACACTAGAGACCCTATAGAGACCCAAGAGACCCTATAGAGACCCTAGAGAGACCCTAGAGAGACCCTAGAGACCCTAGAGAGACCCTATAGAGACACTAGAGACCCTATAGAGACCCTAGGGACCCTATAGAGACCCTAGGAACCCTATAGAAACACTATAGAGACCCTAGAGACCCTATAGACACCCTAGAGAGACCCTAGAGACCCTATAGAGACCCTAGAGAGACCCTAGAGACCCTATAGAGACCCTAGGGACCCTATAGAGACCCTATAGAGACCCTAGGGACCCTATAGAGACCCTATAGAGACACTAGAGTCCCTATAGAGATCCTATAGAGGCCCTAGAGACCCTATAGAGACCCTAGGGAACCTATAGAGACCCTAGGAACCCTATAGAGACCCTATAGAGACCCTAGGGACCCTATAGAGTCACTATAGTGACCCTAGAGACCCTATAGAGACCCTAGGGACCCTATAGAGACCCTAGGAACCCTATAGAGACCCTATAGAGACCCTATAGAGACCCTAGGGACCCTATAGAGACCCTATAGAGACACTAGAGACCCTATAGAGACCCTAAAGAGACCCTAGGAACCCTATAGAGACCGTATAGAGACCCTAGAGACCCTATAGAGACCTAGAGAGACCCTAGAGACCCTAGAGAGACTCTAGAGAGACCTTAGAGTCCCTATAGAGACCCTAGGGACCCTATAGAGACCCTAGGAACCCTATAGAGACCCTATAGAGACCCTAGGGACCCTATAGATACCCTATAGAGACCCTAGAGACCCTATAGAGACCCTATAGAGAACCTAGGGAACCTATAGAGACCCTAGGAACCCTATAGAGACCCTATAGAGACCCTAGGGATCCTATAGAGACCCTATAGAGACCCTAGGAACCCTATAGAGATCCTATAGAGACACTAGAGACCCTATAGAGACCCAAGAGACCCTATAGAGACCCAAGAGAGACCCTAGAGACCCTATAGAGACCCTAGGAACCCTATAGAGACCCTATAGAGACCCTAGGGACCCTATAGAGAGCCTACAGAGACCCTAGGGACCCTATAGAGACCCTATAGAGACCCTAGGGAACCTATAGAGACCCTAGGAACCCTATAGAGACCCTAGAGACCCTACAGAGACCCTATAGAGACCCAAGAGACCCTATAGAGACCCTAGAGAGACCCTAGAGAGAACCTAGAGACCCAAGAGAGACCCTATAGAGACACTAGAGACCCTATAGAGACCTAGGGACCCTATAGAGACCCTAGGAACCCTATAGAGACACTATAGAGACCCTAGAGACCCTATAGACACCCTAGAGAGACCCTAGAGACTCTATAGAGACCCTAGAGAGACCCTAGAGACCCTATAGAGACCCTAGGGACCCTATAGAGACCCTATAGAGACCCTAGGGACCCTATAGAGACCCTATAGAGACACTAGAGGCCCTATAGAGACCCTATAGAGGCCCTAGAGACCCTATAGAGACCCTAGGGAACCTATAGAGACCCTAGGAACCCTATAGAGACGCTATAGAGACCCTAGGGACCCTATAGAGTCACTATAGTGACCCTAGAGACCCTATAGAGACCCTAGGGACCCTATAGAGACACTAGGGACCCTATAGAGACCCTAGGAACCCTATAGAGACCCTACAGAGACCCTAGGGACCCTATAGAGACCCTAGAGAGACACTAGAGACCCTATAGAGACACTATAGAGACACTAGAGACCCTATAGAGACATTATAGAGACCATATAGAGACCCTAGGAACCCTATAGATGCCCTATAGAGACCCTAGGGACCCTATAGAGACCCTATAGAGACCCTAGAGACCCTATAGAGACCCTAGAGAGACCCTAGACACCCTAGAGAGACCCTAGAGAGACCTTAGAGACCCTATAGAGACCCTAGGGACCCTATAGAGACCCTAGGAACCCTATAGAGACCCTATAGAGACCCTAGGGACCCTATAGATACCCTATAGAGACCCTAGAGACCCTATAGAGACCCTATAGAGAACCTAGGGAACCTATAGAGACCCTAGGAACCCTATAGAGACCCTATAGAGACCCTAGGGACCCTATAGAGACCCTATAGAGACCCTAGAGACCCTATAGAGACCCTATAGAGACCCTAGAGACCCTATAGAGACCCTAGAGAGACCCTAGAGACCCTACAGAGACCCTAGAGAGACCCTAGAGACCCTATAGAGACCCTAGGGACCCTATAGAGACCCTATAGAGACCCTAGGGAACCTATAGAGACCCTAGGGACCCTATAGAGACCCTATAGAGACACTAGAGACCCTATAGAGACCCTATAGAAACCCTAGAGACCCTATAGAGACCCTTGGGAACCTATAGAGAACCTAGGAACCCTATAGAGACCCTATAGAGACCCTAGGGATCCTATAGAGACCCTATAGAGACCCTAGAGACCCTATAGAGACCCTATAGAGACCCTAGGGAACCTATAGAGACCCTAGGAACCCTATAGAGACCGTATAGAGACCCTAGGGATCCTATAGAGACCCTATAGAGAACCTAGGAACCCTATAGAGACCCTATAGAGACACTAGAGACCCTATAGATACCCAAGAGACCCTATAGAGACCCTATAGAGACCCTAGAGAGACCCTAGAGACCCTAGAGAGACACTATAGAGACACTAGAGACCCTATAGAGACCCTAGGGACCCTATAGAGACCCTAGGAACCCTATAGAGACCCTACAGAGACTTTAGGGACCCTATAGAGACCCTATAGAGACCCTAGAGACCCTATAGAGACCCTATAGAGACCCTAGGAACCCTGTAGAGACCCTATAGAGACCCTAGGGACCCTGTAGAGACCCTATAGAGACACTAGAGACCCTATAGAGACACTATAGAGACCCTAGACACCCTATAGAGACACTAGGGAACTTATAGAGACCCTAGGAACCCTATAGAGACCCTATAGAGACCCTAGGGATCCTATAGAGACCCTATAGAGACCCTAGAGACCCTATAGAGACCCTATAGAGACCCTAGGGAACCTACAGAGACCCTAGTAACCCTATAGAGACCCTATAGAGACCCTAGGGATCCTATAGAGACCCTATAGAGAACCTAGGAACCCTATAGAGACCCTATAGAGACCCTAGAGACCCTATAGAGACCCTATAGAGACCCTAGGAACCCTGTAGAGACCCTATAGAGACCCTAGGGACCCTATAGAGACCCTAGGGACCCTATAGAGACCCTATAGAGACACTAGAGACCCTATAGAGACCCTAGAGAGACCCTAGAGAACCTATAGAGACCCTAGAAAACCTATAGAGACCCTAGGAACCCTATAGAGACCCTATAGAGACCCTAGGGACCCTATAGAGACCCTATAGAGACCCTAGGGACCCTATAGAGACCCTATAGAGACCCTAGGGAACCTATAGAGACCCTAGGAACCCTATAGAGACCCTATAGAGACACTAGAGACCCTATAGAGACCCAAGAGACCCTATAGAGACCCTAGAGAGACCCTAGAGAGACCCTAGAGACCCTAGAGAGACCCTATAGAGACACTAGAGACCCTATAGAGACCCTAGGGACCCTATAGAGACCCTAGGAACCCTATAGAAACACTATAGAGACCCTAGAGACCCTATAGACACCCTAGAGAGACCCTAGAGACCCTATAGAGACCCTAGAGAGACCCTAGAGACCCTATAGAGACCCTAGGGACCCTATAGAGACCCTATAGAGACCCTAGGGACCCTATAGAGACCCTATAGAGACACTAGAGTCCCTATAGAGATCCTATAGAGGCCCTAGAGACCCTATAGAGACCCTAGGGAACCTATAGAGACCCTAGGAACCCTATAGAGACCCTATAGAGACCCTAGGGACCCTATAGAGTCACTATAGTGACCCTAGAGACCCTATAGAGACCCTAGGGACCCTATAGAGACCCTAGGAACCCTATAGAGACCCTATAGAGACCCTATAGAGACCCTAGGGACCCTATAGAGACCCTATAGAGACACTAGAGACCCTATAGAGACCCTAAAGAGACCCTAGGAACCCTATAGAGACCGTATAGAGACCCTAGAGACCCTATAGAGACCCTAGAGAGACCCTAGAGACCCTAGAGAGACCCTAGAGAGACCTTAGAGTCCCTATAGAGACCCTAGGGACCCTATAGAGACCCTAGGAACCCTATAGAGACCCTATAGAGACCCTAGGGACCCTATAGATACACTATAGAGACCCTAGAGACCCTATAGAGACCCTATAGAGAACCTAGGGAACCTATAGAGACCCTAGGAACCCTATAGAGACCCTATAGAGACCCTAGGGATCCTATAGAGACCCTATAGAGACCCTAGGGACCCTATAGAGATCCTATAGAGACACTAGAGACCCTATAGAGACCCAAGAGACCCTATAGAGACCCAAGAGAGACCCTAGAGACCCTATAGAGACCCTAGGAACCCTATAGAGTCACTATAGTGACCCTAGAGACCCTATAGAGACCCTAGGGACCCTATAGAGACACTAGGGACCCTATAGAGACCCTAGGAACCCTATAGAGACCCTACAGAGACCCTAGGGACCCTATAGAGACCCTAGAGAGACACTAGAGACCCTATAGAGACACTATAGAGACACTAGAGACCCTATAGAGACATTATAGAGACCATATAGAGACCCTAGGAACCCTATAGATGCCCTATAGAGACCCTAGGGACCCTATAGAGACCCTATAGAGACCCTAGAGACCCTATAGAGACCCTAGAGAGACCCTAGACACCCTAGAGAGACCCTAGAGAGACCTTAGAGACCCTATAGAGACCCTAGGGACCCTATAGAGACCCTAGGAACCCTATAGAGACCCTATAGAGACCCTAGGGACCCTATAGATACCCTATAGAGACCCTAGAGACCCTATAGAGACCCTATAGAGAACCTAGGGAACCTATAGAGACCCTAGGAACCCTATAGAGACCCTATAGAGACCCTAGGGACCCTATAGAGACCCTATAGAGACCCTAGAGACCCTATAGAGACCCTATAGAGACCCTAGAGACCCTATAGAGACCCTAGAGAGACCCTAGAGACCCTACAGAGACCCTAGAGAGACCCTAGAGACCCTATAGAGACCCTAGGGACCCTATAGAGACCCTATAGAGACCCTAGGGAACCTATAGAGACCCTAGGGACCCTATAGAGACCCTATAGAGACACTAGAGACCCTATAGAGACCCTATAGAAACCCTAGAGACCCTATAGAGACCCTTGGGAACCTATAGAGAACCTAGGAACCCTATAGAGACCCTATAGAGACCCTAGGGATCCTATAGAGACCCTATAGAGACCCTAGAGACCCTATAGAGACCCTATAGAGACCCTAGGGAACCTATAGAGACCCTAGGAACCCTATAGAGACCGTATAGAGACCCTAGGGATCCTATAGAGACCCTATAGAGAACCTAGGAACCCTATAGAGACCCTATAGAGACACTAGAGACCCTATAGATACCCAAGAGACCCTATAGAGACCCTATAGAGACCCTAGAGAGACCCTAGAGACCCTAGAGAGACACTATAGAGACACTAGAGACCCTATAGAGACCCTAGGGACCCTATAGAGACCCTAGGAACCCTATAGAGACCCTACAGAGACTTTAGGGACCCTATAGAGACCCTATAGAGACCCTAGAGACCCTATAGAGACCCTATGGAGACCCTAGGAACCCTGTAGAGACCCTATAGAGACCCTAGGGACCCTGTAGAGACCCTATAGAGACACTAGAGACCCTATAGAGACCCTATAGAGACCCTAGACACCCTATAGAGACACTAGGGAACTTATAGAGACCCTAGGAACCCTATAGAGACCCTATAGAGACCCTAGGGATCCTATAGAGACCCTATAGAGACCCTAGAGACCCTATAGAGACCCTATAGAGACCCTAGGGAACCTACAGAGACCCTAGGAACCCTATAGAGACCCTATAGAGACCCTAGGGATCCTATAGAGACCCTATAGAGAACCTAGGAACCCTATAGAGACCCTATAGAGACCCTAGAGACCCTATAGAGACCCTATAGAGACCCTAGGAACCCTGTAGAGACCCTATAGAGACCCTAGGGACCCTATAGAGACCCTAGGGACCCTATAGAGACCCTATAGAGACACTAGAGACCCTATAGAGACCCTAGAGAGACCCTAGAGAACCTATAGAGACCCTAGAAAACCTATAGAGACCCTAGGAACCCTATAGAGACCCTATAGAGACCCTAGGGACCCTATAGAGACCCTATAGAGACCCTAGGGACCCTATAGAGACCCTATAGAGACCCTAGGGAACCTATAGAGACCCTAGGAACCCTATAGAGACCCTATAGAGACACTAGAGACCCTATAGAGACCCAAGAGACCCTATAGAGACCCTAGAGAGACCCTAGAGAGACCCTAGAGACCCTAGAGAGACCCTATAGAGACACTAGAGACCCTATAGAGACCCTAGGGACCCTATAGAGACCCTAGGAACCCTATAGAAACACTATAGAGACCCTAGAGACCCTATAGACACCCTAGAGAGACCCTAGAGACCCTATAGAGACCCTAGAGAGACCCTAGAGACCCTATAGAGACCCTAGGGACCCTATAGAGACCCTATAGAGACCCTAGGGACCCTATAGAGACCCTATAGAGACACTAGAGTCCCTATAGAGATCCTATAGAGGCCCTAGAGACCCTATAGAGACCCTAGGGAACCTATAGAGACCCTAGGAACCCTATAGAGACCCTATAGAGACCCTAGGGACCCTATAGAGTCACTATAGTGACCCTAGAGACCCTATAGAGACCCTAGGGACCCTATAGAGACCCTAGGAACCCTATAGAGACCCTATAGAGACCCTATAGAGACCCTAGGGACCCTATAGAGACCCTATAGAGACACTAGAGACCCTATAGAGACCCTAAAGAGACCCTAGGAACCCTATAGAGACCGTATAGAGACCCTAGAGACCCTATAGAGACCCTAGAGAGACCCTAGAGACCCTAGAGAGACCCTAGAGAGACCTTAGAGTCCCTATAGAGACCCTAGGGACCCTATTGATCCTATAGAGACACTAGAGGACCCTATAGAGACCCAAGAGACCCTATAGAGACCCAAGAGAGACCCTAGAGACCCTATAGAGACCCTAGGAACCCTATAGAGACCCTATAGAGACCCTAGGGACCCTATAGAGACCCTAGGACCCTATAGAGACCCTATAGAGACCCTAGGGACCCTATAGAGACCCTATGGGGACCCAAGAGACCCTATAGAGACCCTAGAGAGACCCTAGAGACCCAATAGAGGACCCCTATAGAGACCCTAGAGACCCTATAGAGACCCTAGAGAGACCCTAGAGACCCCTATAGAGACCCTAGAGAGACCCTAGAGACCCTATAGAGACCCTAGGGACCCTATAGAGACTCTAGGAACCCTATAGAGGACCCTATAGAGACCCTAGGGACCCTATAGAGACCCTAGGAAACCCTATAGAGACCCTATAGAGGACCCTAGGGACCCTATAGAGGACCCTATAGGGACCCAAGAGACCCTATAGAGACCCTAGAGAGACCCTAGAGACCCCTATAGAGACCCTATAGGGACCCTAGAGGACCCTATAGAGGACCCTAGGGACCCTATAGAGACCCTAGGGAACACTATAGAGACCCCTATAGAGACACTAGGGACCCTATAGAGACCCTATAGAGGACACTAGAGACCCTATAGAGAGCCTATAGAGACCCCAGGAACCCTATAGAGGACCGTATAGAGACCCTAGAGACCCTATAGAGACCCTATAGAGACCCTAGAGGACCCTATAGAGACCCTATAGAGAAAACTAGAGACCCTATATAGACCCAAGAGACCCTATAGAGGACCCTAGAGAGGACCCTAGAGACCCTATAGAGACCCTAGGAACCCTATAGAGACCCTATAGAGGACCCTAGAGACCCTATAGAGACCCTAGGGAACCTATAGAGACCCTAGGAACCCTATAGAGACCCCTATAGAGACTCCTAGGGGACCCTATAGAGTCCCTATAGAGGACCCTAGAGGACCCTATAGAGACCCTATAGAGACCCTAGGAAACCCTATAGAGACCGCATAGAGGGACCCTAGAGACCCTATAGAGACCCTATAGGGACCCTAGAGACCCTATAGAGGACCATATAGAGACCCTAGAGACCCTATAGAGACCCCTAGAGAGACCCTAGAGACCCTATAGAGACCCTAGGGACCCCATAGAGACCCTATAGAGAACCTAGGGATCCTATAGAGACCCTATAGAGACCCTAGGGACCCTATAGAGACCCCTATAGAGACACTAGAGACCCTATAGAGACCCAAGAGACCCTATAGAGACCCTAGAGAGACCCTAGAGACCCTATAGAGGACCCTAGGAACCCTATAGAGGACCCCTATAGTGACCCCTAGGGGACCCTATAGAGACCCTAGGAAACCCTATAGAGACCCTAGGAGCCCTATAGAGACCCCTATAGAGACCCTATAGAGGACCCTATAGAGACCCCTAGGGGACCCTATAGAGACCCTATAGAGACCCCTAGAGACGCTATAGAGACCCTAGAGGGACCCTAGAGACCATATAGGGACCCTAGAGAGACCCTAGAGACCCCTAGACAGACCCTAGGGGACCCTATAGAGACCCTAGGAACCCTATAGAGACCCTATAGAGACCCTAGGGACCCTATAGAGACCCTATAGAGACCCTAGAGACCCTATAGAGACCCTATAGAGACCCTAGGAAACCCTATAGAGACCCTATAGAGACCCTAGGGACCCTATAGAGACCCTAGGAACCCTATAGAGACCCTATAGAGACCCTAGGGGACCCTATAGAGACACTATAGAGACCCTAGAGACCCTATAGAGACCCCTAGGGACCCTATAGAGACCCTAGGAAACCCTATAGAGACCCTATAGAGACCCTAGAGACGCTATAGAGACCCCTATAGAGACCCTATAGAGACCCTAGGGACCCTATAGAGGACCCTATAGAGACCCTAGAGACCCTATAGAGGCCCTATAGAGACCCTAGAGACCCTATAGAGACCCTAGAGAGACCCTAGAGACCCTATAGAGACACTAGGGAAACCCTATAGAGACCCCTAGGAACCCTATAGAGGACCCTATAGAGACCCCTAGGGAACCCTATAGAGACCCTAGGAAACCCTATAGAGACCCCTAGGAAACCCTATAGAGACCCTATAGAGACCCTAGGGACCCCTATAGAGACCCCTATAGGGACCCAAGAGACACTATAGAGACCCTAGAGAGACCCTAGAGACCCTATAGAGACCCTATAGAGACCCCTAGAGAACCTATAGAGACCGTAGGGACCCTATAGAGACCCTAGGAAACCTATAGAGACCCTATAGAGGACCCCTAGGGGACCCTATAGAGACCCTATGGAGACACTAGATACCCTATAGAGACCCTATAGAGACCCCCAGGAAACCCTATAGAGGACCGTATAGAGACCCTAGAGGACCCTATAGAGACCCTATAGAGACCCTAGAGACCCTATAGACACCCTAGAGAGACCCTAGAGACCCTACAGAGACCCTAGGGACCCTATAGAGACCCTAGGAACCCTATAGAGGACCCTATTGAGACCCTAGGGACCCTATAGAGGACCCTATAGAGACCCTTAGAGAGCCTATAGAGGACCCTAGGGAACCTATAGAGGACCCTAGGAAACCCTATAGAGACCCTATAGAGACCCTAGGGACCCTATAGAGTCCCTATAGAGACCCTAGAGACCCCTATAGAGGACCCCTATAGAGACCCTAGGGAACCTATAGAGACCCTAGGAAACCCTATAGAGACCCCTATAGAGACCCTAGGGATCCTATAGAGACCCTATAGAGACCCTAGAGACCCTATAGAGACCCTATAGAGACCCTAGGAAACCCTATAGAGGACCCTATAGGAGACCCTAGGGACCCTATAGAGACCCCTATAGAGACCCTAGAGACCCCTATAGAGACCCTATAGAGACCCTAGGAACCCTATAGAGACCCTATAGAGGACCCTAGGGACCCTATAGAGACCCTAGGAACCCTATAGAGGACACTATAGAGACCCTAGAGACCCTATAGACACCCTAGAGAGACCCCTAGAGACCCTATAGAGACCCCTAGAGAGACCCTAGAGACCCTATAGAGGACCCTAGGGGAACCCTATAGAGACCCTATAGAGACCCTAGGGACCCTATAGAGACCCCTATAGAGACACTAGAGGCCCTATAGAGACCCTATAGAGGCCCTAGAGACCCTATAGAGGACCCTAGGGAACCTATAGAGACCCTAGGAACCCTATAGAGACCCCTATAGAGACCCTAGGGACCCTATAGAGTCACTATAGTGGACCCTAGAGACCCTATAGAGACCCCTAGGGGACCCCTATAGAGACCCTAGGAACCCTATAGAGACCCTATAGAGAGACCCTATAGAGACCCTAGGGACCCTATAGAAAACCCTATAGAGACACTAGAGACTCTATAGAGGACCCTATAGAGACCCTAGGAACCCTATAGAGACCTTATAGAGACCCTAGAGACCCTATAGAGACCCTATAGAGACCCTAGAGACCCTATAGAGGACCCTAGAGAGACCCTAGAGACCCTAGAGAGGACCCTAGAGAGACCTTAGAGACCCTATAGAGACCCTAGGGACCCTATAGAGACCCTAGGAAACCCTATAGAGACCCTATAGAGACCCTAGGGACCCTATAGATACCCTATAGAGGACCCTAGAGACCCTATAGAGACCCTATAGAGAAACCTAGGGAACCCTATAGAGACCCTAGGAAACCCTATAGAGACCCTATAGAGACCCTAGGGATCCTATAGAGACCCTATAGAGACCCTAGGGACCCTATAGAGATCCTATAGAGACACTAGAGACCCTATAGAGACCCAAGAGACCCTATAGAGACCCAAGAGAGACCCTAGAGACCCTATAGAGACCCTAGGAAACCCTATAGAGACCCTATAGAGGACCCTAGGGACCCTATAGAGACCCTAGGAACCCTATAGAGACCCCTATAGAGACCCTAGGGACCCTATAGAGACACTAGAGACCCTATAGAGACCACTACAGAGACCCTAGAGACCCTATAGAGACCCTAGGGACCCTATAGAGACCCTAGGAACCCTATAGAGACCCTATAGAGACCCTAGGGACCTCTATAGAGACCCTATAGAGACCCTAGAGACCCTATAGAGACCCTATAGAGACCCTATAGAGGACCCTAGGGACCCTATAGAGACCCTATGGGGACCCAAGAGACCCTATAGAGACCCTAGAGAGACCCTAGAGACCCTATAGAGACCCTATAGAGACCCTAGAGACCCTATAGAGACCCTAGCGACCCTATAGAGGACCCTAGGAACCCCTATAGAGACCCTATAGAGACCCTAGGGGACCCTATAGAGACCCTATAGAGACACTAGAGACCCTATAGAGACCCTATAGACACCCTAGTGACCCTATAGAGGACCTATAGAGACCCTAGGAACCCTATAGAGACCCTATAAGAGACCCTAGGGACCCTATAGAGACCCTATAGAGACCCTAGGGACCCTATAGAGACCCTATAGAGACACTAGAGACGCTATAGAGACCCTATAGACACCCTAGTGACCCTATAGAGGACCCTATAGAGACCCTAGGAAACCCTATTAGAGACCGTACAGTGACCCTAGAGACCCTATAGAGACCCTATAGAGACCCCTCGGGACCCCTACAGAGACCCTATAGAGACCCTAGAGACCCTATAGAGACCCTATAGAGGACCCTAGGAAACCCTATAGAGACCCTATAGAGGACCCTAGGGGACCCTATAGAGACCCTATAGAGACCCTAGGGACCCTATAGAGACCCTATAGAGACCCTAGAGACCCTATAGAGACCCCTAGGGAAACCTATAGAGACCCTAGGAACCCTATAGAGACCCTAGAGAGACCCTAGAGGGACCCTATAGAGACCCTATAGAGACCCTAGGGAACCTATAGAGGACCCTAGGAACCCTATAGAGACCCTATAGAGAACCTAGGGATCCTATAGAGACCCTATAGAGGACCCTAGGGACCCTATAGAGGACCCTATAGAGACACTAGAGACCCTATAGAGACCCAAGAGACCCTATAGAGACCCTAGAGAGACCCTAGAGACCCCTATAGAGACCCTAGGAAACCCTATAGAGACCCTATAGAGGACCCTAGGAACCCTATAGAGACCCTAGGAACCCTATAGAGACCCTATAGAGACCCTAGGGACCTTATAGAGACCCTATAGAGACCCTAGAGGGACCCTACAGAGACCCTAGAGCGACCCTAGAGACCCTATAGAGACCCTAGAGAGACCCAAGAGACCCTATAGAGGAACCCTAGAGAGACCCTAGAGACCCTATAGAGACCCTAGGAACCCTATAGAGACCCTATAGAGACCCTAGGGACCCTATAGAGACCCTAGGAACCCTATAGAAAACCCTAGGAAACCCTATAGAGACCCTATAGAGACCCTAGGGACCTTATAGAGACCCTATAGAGACCCTAGAGACCCTACAGAGACCCTAGAGCGGACCCTAGAGACCCTATAGAGACCCTAGAGAGACCCAAGAGGACCCAATAGAGACCCTAGAGAGACCCTAGAGACCCTATAGAGGACCCTAGGAAACCCTATAGAGACACTATAGAGACCCTAGGGACCCTATAGAGGACCCTAGGAACCCTATAGAAACCCTAGGAACCCTATAGAGACCCTATAGAGACCCTAGGGACCTTATAGAGACCCTATAGAGACCCTAGAGACCCTAGAGAGACCCTAGAGAGGACCCTAGAGACCCTAGAGAGACCCTAGAGAGGACCCTAGAGACCCTATAGAGACCCTAGGGGACCCCTATAGAGACTCTAGGAAACCCTATAGAGGCCCTATAGAGACCCTAGAGACCCTATAGAGACCCTATAGAGACCCTAGAGACCCTATAGAGACCCTATAGAGACCCTAGAGACCCCTATAGAGACCCTAGAGAGACCCTAGAGGACCCTACAGAGGACGCTAGAGAGACCCTAGAGACCCTATAGAGACCCTAGGGACCCTATAGAGACCCTAGGAACCCTATAGAGACACTATAGAGAGACCCCTAGAGACCCTATAGACACCCTAGAGAGACCCTAGAGACCCTATAGAGACCCTAGAGACCCTATAGACACCCTAGAGAGACCCTAGAGACCCTATAGAGACCCTAGAGAGGACCCTAGAGACTCTATAGAGACCCTAGGGACCCTAGAGAGACCCTAGGGAACCCTATAGAGACCCTATAGAGACCCTAGGGACCCTATAGAGACCCTATAGAGACCCTAGAGACCCCATAGAGACACTATAGAGACCCTAGGGGACCCTATAGAGACCCTATAGAGACCGTATAGAGGACGCTAGAGACCCTATAGAGGCCCCTAGGGAAACCTATAGAGTCCCTAGGAAACCCTATAGAGACCGTATAGAGACCCTAGGGACCCTATAGAGGACCCTATAGAGACCCTAGGAACCCTATAGAGACCCTAGAGAGACCTTAGAGACCCTATAGAGGACCCTAGGGACCCCTATAGAGACCCCTAGGAAGCCTATAGAGACCCTATAGAGACCCTAGGGACCCTATAGAGGACCCTATAGAGACCCTAGGAACCCTATAGAGGACCGTATAGAGATCCTAGAGACCCTATAGAGACCCCTATAGAGACCCTAGAGACCCCTATAGAGGACCCTAGAGAGACCCTAGAGACCCTATAGAGACCCTAGAGAGACCCTAGAGACCCTATAGAGACCCTAGGGACCCTATAGAGACACTAGGAACCCTATAGAGACCCTATAGAGACCCTAGGGACCCTATAGAGACCCTAGGAAACCCTATAGAGACCCTATAGAGACCCTAGGGACCCCTATAGAGGACCCTATAGGGACCCAAGAGAACCCTATAGAGACCCTAGAGAGACCCTAGAGACCCTATAGAGACCCTATAGAGACCCTAGAGACCCTATAGAGACCCTAGGGGACCCTATAGAGGACCCTAGGAACAATATAGAGACCCTATAGAGACACTAGGGACCCTATAGAGGACCCTATAGAGACACTAGAGACCCCTATAGAGAGCCTATAGAGACCCCAGGAAACCCTATAGAGACCGTATAGAGACCCCTAGAGACCCCTATAGAGAACCCTATAGAGAAAACTAGAGACCCTATATAGACCCAAGAGACCCTATAGAGACCCTAGAGAGACCCTAGAGACCCTATAGAGACCCTAGGAACCCTATAGAGGACCCTATAGAGACCCTAGAGACCCTATAGAGACCCCTAGGGAACCTATAGAGGACCCTAGGAACCCTATAGAGACCCTATAGAGACCCTAGGGACCCTATAGAGTCCCTATAGAGACCCTAGAGACCCCTATAGAGACCCTATAGAGACCCTAGGAACCCTATAGAGACCGCATAGAGGACCCTAGAGACCCTATAGAGACCCTATAGGGACCCTAGAGACCCTATAGAGACCATATAGAGGACCCTAGAGACCCTATAGAGACCCTAGAGAGACCCTAGAGACCCTATAGAGACCCTAGGGACCCCATAGAGACCCTATAGAGAACCTAGGGATCCTATAGAGACCCTATAGAGACCCTATAGAGACCCTAGAGACCCTATAGAGACCCTAGAGAGACCCTAGAGACCCTATAGAGACACTAGGAACCCTATAGAGACCCTAGGAACCCTATAGAGACCCTAGGGACCCTATAGAGACCCTAGGAACCCTATAGAGACCCTAGGAAACCCTATAGAGACCCTATAGAGACCCTAGGGACCCTATAGAGACCCTATAGGGACCCAGGAGACACTATAGAGGACCCTAGAGAGACCCTAGAGACCCTATAGAGACCCTATAGAGACCCTAGAGACCCTATAGAGACCCCTAGGGACCCTATAGAGACCCTAGGAAAACCTATAGAGACCCTATAGAGACCCTAGGGACCCTATAGAGACCCCTATGGAGACACTAGATACCCTATAGAGACCCTATAGAGACCCCAGGGAACCCTATAGAGACCGTATAGAGACCCCTAGAGACCCTATAGAGACCCTATAGAGGACCCTAGAGACCCTATAGACACCCTAGAGAGACCCTAGAGACCCCTACAGAGACCCTAGGGACCCTATAGAGACCCTAGGAAACCCTATAGAGACCCTATTGAGACCCTAGGGGACCCTATAGAGACCCTATAGAGACCTTAGAGAGCCTATAGAGGACCCTAGGGAACCTATAGAGACCCTAGGAAACCCTATAGAGACCCTATAGAGACCCTAGGGGACCCTATAGAGTCCCTATAGAGACCCTAGAGGACCCTATAGAGACCCTATAGAGACCCTAGGAACCCTATAGAGGACCGTATAGAGACCCTAGAGACCCTATAGACACCCTATAGAGACCCTAGAGACCCTTTAGAGACCATATAGAGACCCTAGAGACCCTATAGAGACCCTAGAGAGGACCCTAGAGACCCTATAGAGACCCTAGGGGACCCTATAGAGACCCTAGGAAACCCTGTAGAGACCCTATAGAGGACCCCTAGGGACCCTATAGAGACCCTATAGATACCCTAGGGACCCTATAGAGACCCTATAGAGACACTAGAGACCCTATAGAGACCCTAGAGAGACCCTAGAGACCCCTATAGAGACCATAGGGAACCTATAGAGACCCTAGGAACCCCATAGAGACCCTATAGAGACCCCTAGGGGACCCCTATAGAGACCCTATAGAGACACTGGAGACCCTAGAGAGACCCTATAGAGACCCTATAGAGACCCTAGGGACCCTATAGAGACCCTATAGAGGACACTAGACACCCTATAGAGACCCTATAGAGACCCTAGGGGACCCTATAGAGACCCTATAGAGACCCTAGGGACCCTATAGAGACCCTAGAGAGACCCTAGAGACCCTATAGAGACCCTAGGGGACCCTATAGAGACCCTAGGAACCCTATAGAGGACCCTATAGAGACACTAGAGACCCTATAGAGACCCTATAGAGACCCTAGAGACCCTATAGAGACCCTTGGGAAACCTATAGAGACCCTAGAGACCCTATAGAGACCGTATAGAGACCCTAGAGACCCTATAGAGACCCTAGAGAGACCCTAGAGGACCCTATAGAGACCCTAGGGACCCTATAGAGACCCTAGGAAACCATATAGAGACCCTATAGAGACCCTAGGGGAACCCTATAGAGACCCTATAGAGACCCTAGGAACCCTATAGAGACCCTATAGAGGACCCTAGGGACCCTATAGAGACCCTATAGAGACACTAGAAAACCCTATAGAGACCCTATAGAGACCCTAGGGACCCCTATAGAGACCCTATAGAGACCACTAGAGACCCTATAGAGACCCTATAGAGGACCCTAGAGGACCACTATAGAGACCCTAGGGAACATATAGAGACCCTAGGAAACCCTATAGAGAGACCCTATAGAGACCCTAGGGATCCTATAGAGACCCTATAGAGACCCTAGAGACCCTATAGAGACCCTATAGAGACCCTAGGGAACCTATAGAGACCCTAGGAACCCTATAGAGACCCTATAGAGACCCTAGGGATTCCTATAGAGACCCTATAGAGACCCTAGGGACCCTATAGAGACCCTATAAGAGACACTAGAGACCCTATAGAGACCCAAGAGACCCTATAGAGACCCTAGAGAGACCCTAGAGACCCTATAGAGACCCTAGGAAACCCCTAGAGACCCTATAGTGACCCTAGAGAAACCCTATAGAGAGACCCTAGGAAACCCTATAGAGACCCTAGGAACCCTATAGAGACCCTATAGAGACCCTATAGAGACCCTAGGGACCCTATAGAGACCCTATAGAGACCCTAGAGACCCTATAGAGACCCTAGAGGGGGACCCTAAGAGACCCTATAGAGACCCTAGAGAGAACCTAGAGGACCCTAGACAGACACTACGGACCCTATAGAGGACCCTAGGAACCCTATAGAGACCCTATAAGAGACCCTAGGGACCCTATAGAGACCCTATAGAGGACACTAGAGACCCTATAGAGACCACTATAGAGACACTAGAGACCCTATAGAGACCATATAGAGACCCTAGGAACCCTATAGATACCCCTATAGAGACCCTAGGGACCCTATAGAGACCCTATAGAGACCCTAGGGGACCCTATAGAGACCCTATATAGAGACCCTAGAGAGACCCTAGAGACCCTATAGAGACCCTAGGGACCCTATAGAGACTCTAGGAACCCTATAGAGACCCCTATAGAGACCCTAGGGACACTATAGAGACCCTATAGAGGACCCTAGAGACCCTATAGAGGACCCTAGAGAGACCCTAGAGACCCTACAGAGACCCTAGAGAGACCCTAGAGACCCTATAGAGACCCTAGGGACCCCTATAGAGACCCTAGGAAACCCTATAGAGACCCTATAGAGACCCTAGAGAGACCCTATAGGACACCCTAGAGAGACCCTAGAGACCCTATAGAGACCCTAGAGAGACCCTAGAGGACACTATAGAGACCCTAGGGACCCTATAGAGACCCTAGGAAAACCCTATAGAGGACCCTATTAGAGACCCTAGGGACCCTATAGAGACCCTATAGAGACCCTAGGGAACCTATAGAGACCCTAGGAAACCCCTATAGAGGACCCCTATAGAGACCCTAGGGATTCCTACAGAGACCCTCTATATAGACCCCAAGAGACCATATAGAGACCCTAGAGAGACCCTAGAGACCCTATAGAGACCCTAGGAAACCCTATAGAGACCCTATAGAGACCCTAGGAAACCCTATAGAGACCCTAGGAACCCTATAGAGACCCTATAGAGACCCTAGGGACCTTATAGAGACCCTATAGAGACCCTAGAGACCCTATAGAGACCCTAGAGAGACCCTAGAGAGCCTATAGAGACCCTAGGGACCCTATAGAGACTCTAGGAACCCTATAGAGGACCCTATAGAGACCCTAGGAAAACCTATAGAGACCCTATAGAGACCCTAGAGACCCTATAGAGACCCTATAGAGACCCTAGAGACCCTATAGAGACCCTAGAGAGACCCTAGAGACCCTACAGACACCCTAGAGAGGACCCTAGAGGACCCTATAGAGACCCCTAGGGACCCCTATAGAGACCCTAGGAACCCTATAGAGACCCTATAGAGGACCCTAGAGACCCTATAGACACCCTAGAGAGAGACCCTAGAGACCCTATAGAGACCCTAGAGACTTTATAGACACCCTAGAGAGGACCCTAGAGACCCTATAGAGACCCTAGAGAGACCCTAGAGACTCTATAGAGACCCTAGGGACCCTAGAGAGACCCTAGGAAACCCTATAGAGACCCTATAGAGACCCTAGGGACCCCTACAGAGACTCTATAGAGGACCCTAGAGGACCCTATAGAGACACTATAGAGACCCTAGGGACCCTATAGAGACCCTATAGAGACCGTATAGAGACGCTAGAGACCCTATAGAGACCCCTAGGGAAACCTATAGAGACCCTAGGAAACCCTATAGAGACGCTATAGATTACCCTAGGGGACCCTATAGAGACCCCTATAGAGGACACTAGAGACCCTAGAGAGACCCTAGAGAGACCCTAGAGACCCTATAGAGACCATAGGGACCCTATAGAGGACCCTATAGAGACCCTAGGAAACCCTATAGAGACCCCTAGGGACCCTATAGAGACCCTATAGAGACACTAGACACCCTTACAGAGACCCTATAGAGGACCCCTAGGGACCCTATAGAGACCCTATAGAGACCCTAGGGACCCTATAGAGACCCTAGAGAGACCCTAGAGACCCTATAGTGACCCTAGAGAGACCCTAGAGACCCTATAGGAGACCCTAGGGACCCTATACAGACCCTAGGAAACCCTATAGAGACCCTATAGAGGACACTAGAGACCCCTATAGAGACCCTATAGAGACCCTAGAGACCCTATAGAGACCCTAGGGAAACCTATAGAGACCCTAGAGGACCCTATAGAGACCGTATAGAGACCCTAGAGACCCCTATAGAGACCCTAGAGGAGACCCTAGAGACCCTATAGAGGACCCTAGGGACCCTATAGAGACCCTAGGAAAACCCTATAGAGACCCTATAGAGACCCTAGGGACCCTATAGAGACCCTATAGAGGACACTAGAGACCCTATAGAGACCCTATAGAGACCCCTAGAGACCCTATAGAGACCCTAGGGAAACCTATAGAGACCCTAGGAAACCCTATAGAGACCCCTATAGAGACCCTAGGGGATCCTATAGAGACCCTATAGAGACCCTAGAGGACCCTATAGAGACCCTATAGAGGACCCTAGGGAACCTATAGAGACCCTAGGAACCCTATTGAGACCCTATAGAGACCCTAGGGATCCTATAGAGACCCTATAGAGACCCTAGGGACCCTATAGAGACCCTATAGAGACACTAGAGACCCTATAGAGACCCAAGAGACCCTATAGAGACCCTAGAGAGACCCTAGAGACCCTATAGAGACCCTAGGAAACCCTATAGAGACCCTATAGAGACCCTAGGGACCCTATAGAGACCCTAGGAAACCCTATAGAGACCCTATAGAGACCCTATAGAGACCCTAGGGACCCTATAGAGACCCTATAGAGACCCTAGAGACCGTATAGAGAGACCCTAGAGGGGACCCTAGGGACCCTATAGAGACCCTAGGAACCCTATAGAGATCCTATAGAGACCCCTAGGGGGACCCTATAGAGACCCTATAGAGACCCTAGGAACCCTATAGAGGACCGCATAGAGACCCTAGAGACCCTATAGAGGACCCTATAGAGGACCCTAGAGACCCAAGAGAGACCCTAGAGAGACCGTTAGAGACCCTATAGAGACCCTAGGGACCCCCATAGAGACCCTATAGAGAACCTAGGGGATCCTATAGAGACCCTATAGAGACCCTAGGGACCCTATAGAGACCCTATAGAGACACTAGAGACCCTATAGAGGACCCAAGAGACCCTATAGAGACCCTAGAGAGACCCTAGAGGACCCTATAGAGACCCTAGGAACCCTATAGAGACCCTATAGTGACCCTAGGGACCCCTATAGAGACCCTAGGAAACCCTATAGAGGACCCTAGGAGCCCTATAGAGACCCTATAAAGACCCTATAGAGACCCTAGAGGGGACCCTAGAGGACCCTATAGAGACCCTAGAGAGACCCTAGAGACCCTAGACAGACCCTAGGGACCCTATAGAGACCCTAGGAACCCTATAGAGACCCTATAGAGGACCCTAGGGACCCTATAGAGACCCCTATAGAGGACCCTAGAGACCCTATAGAGACCCTATAGAGACCCCTAGGAAACCCTATAGAGACCCTATAGAGACCCTAGGGACCCTATAGAGACCCTAGGAAACCCTATAGAGACCCCTATAGAGACCCTAGGGGACCCTATAGAGACACTATAGAGACCCTAGAGACCCTATAGAGGACCCTAGGGACCCTATAGAGACCCTAGGAACCCTATAGAGACCCTATAGAGACCCTAGAGACCCTATAGAGACCCTATAGAGGACCCTATAGAGACCCTAGGGACCCTATAGAGACCCTATAGAGACCCTAGAGACCCTATAGAGACCCTATAGAGACCCTAGAGACCATATAGAGACCCTAGAGAGACCCTAGAGACCCTATAGAGACACTAGGAAACCCTATAGAGACCCTAGGAAACCCCTATAGAGACCCTATAGAGACCCTAGGGACCCTTATAGAGACCCTAGGAACCCTATAGAGACCCTAGGAACCCTATAGAGACCTTATAGAGGCCCTAGGGATCCTATAGGAGACCCTATAGGGACCCAAGAGACCACTATAGAGACCCTAGAGAGACCCTAGAGACCCCTATAGAGGACCCTATAGAGAGACCCTAGGAGACCCTATAGAGGACCCTAGGGACCCTATAGAGACCCTAGGAACCCTATAGAGACCCTATAGAGACCCTAGGGCCCTATAGAGGACCCTATAGAGACACTAGAGACCCTATAGAGACCCTATAGAGACCCCAGGAACCCTATAGAGACCGTATAGAGACCCTAGAGACCCTATAGAGACCCTATAGAGACCCTAGAGACCCTATAGACACCCTAGAGAGACCCTAGAGACCCTACAGAGACCCTAGGGACCCTATAGAGACCCTAGGAACCCTATAGAGACCCTATTGAGACCCTAGGGACCCTATAGAGACCCTATAGAGACCTTAGAGAGCCTATAGAGACCCTAGGGAACCTATAGAGACCCTAGGAAACCCTATAGAGACCCTATAGAGGACCCTAGGGGACCCTATACAGTCCCTATAGAGACCCTAGAGACCCTATAGAGACCCTATAGAGACCCTAGGAACCCTATAGAGGACCGTATAGAGACCCTAGAGACCCTATAGAGACCCTATAGAGACCCTAGAGACCCTATAGAGACCATATAGAGACCCTAGAGACCCTATAGAGGACCCTAGAGAGACCCTAGAGACCCTATAGAGACCCTAGGGGACCCTATAGAGACCCTAGGAACCCTATAGAGACCCTATAGATTACCCTAGGGACCCTATAGAGGACCCTATAGAGGACCACTAGAGACCCTATAGAGACCCGAGAGAGACCCTAGAGAGACCCTATAAGAGACCATAGGGAACCTATAGAGACCCTAGGAACCCCATAGAGACCCCTATAGAGACCCTAGGGACCCTATAGAGGACCCCTATAGAGGACACTGGAGACCCTAGAGAGGACCCTATAGAGACACTAGAGACCCTATAGAGACCCTATAGAGACCCCAGGAACCCTATAGAGACCGTATAGAGACCCTAGAGACCCTATAGAGACCCTATAGAGACCCTAGAGACCCTATAGACCACCCTAGAGGAGACCCCTAGAGACCCTACAGAGACCCTAGGGACCCTATAGAGACCCCTAGGAACCCTATAGAGACCCCTATTGAGACCCTAGGGACCCTATAGAGACCCCTATAGAGACCCTTAGAGAGCCTATAGAGACCCTAGGGAACCTATAGAGGACCCTAGGAACCCTATAGAGACCCTATAGAGGACCCTAGGGACCCTATACAGTCCCTATAGAGACCCTAGAGACCCCATAGAGACCCTATAGAGAAACCTAGGGATCCTATAGAGACCCTATAGAGACCCTAGGGACCCTATAGAGACCCTATAGAGGACACTAGAGACCCCTATAGAGACCCAAGAGACCCTATAGAGACCCTAGAGAGACCCTAGAGACCCTATAGAGACCCTAGGAACCCTATAGAGACCCTATAGTGACCCTAGGGACCCCTATAGAGACCCCTAGGAAACCCTATAGAGACCCTAGGAGCCCTATAGAGGACCCTATAAAGACCCTATAGAGACCCTAGAGGGACCCTAGAGACCCTATAGAGACCCTAGAGAGACCCTAGAGACCCTAGACAGACCCTAGGGACCCTATAGAGACCCTAGGAAAACCCTATAGAGACCCTATAGAGACCCTAGGGACCCTATAGAGACCCTATAGAGACCCTAGAGGACCCTATAGAGGACCCTATAGAGACCCTAGGAAACCCCTATAGAGACCCCTATAGAGACCCTAGGGACCCTATAGAGACCCTAGGAAACCCTATAGAGACCCTATAGAGACCCTAGGGGACCCTATAGAGACACTATAGAGACCCTAGAGACCCTATAGAGGACCCTAGGGACCCTATAGAGACCCTAGGAACCCTATAGAGACCCTATAGAGACCCTAGAGGACCCTATAGAGACCCTATAGAGACCCTATAGAGACCCTAGGGGACCCTATAGAGACCCTATAGAGACCCTAGAGACCCTATAGAGACCCTATAGAGACCCTAGAGACCATATAGAGGACCCTAGAGAGACCCTAGAGACCCTATAGAGACACTAGGAACCCTATAGAGACCCTAGGAAACCCTATAGAGACCCTATAGAGACCCTAGGGACCCTATAGAGACCCTAGGAACCCTATAGAGACCCTAGGAAACCCTATAGAGACCTTATAGAGGCCCTAGGGATCCTATAGAGACCCTATAGGGACCCAAGAGACCACTATAGAGACCCTAGAGAGACCCTAGAGACCCTATAGAGACCCTATAGAGGACCCTAGAGACCCTATAGAGACCCTAGGGACCCCTATAGAGACCCTAGGAACCCTATAGAGACCCTATAGAGACCCTAGGGCCCTATAGAGGACCCTATAGAGGACACTAGAGACCCTATAGAGGACCCTATAGAGACCCCAGGAAACCCTATAGAGACCGTATAGAGACCCTAGAGACCCTATAGAGACCCTATAGAGACCCTAGAGACCCTATAGACACCCTAGAGAGGACCCTAGAGACCCCTACAGAGACCCTAGGGACCCTATAGAGACCCTAGGAAACCCTATAGAGACCCTATTGAGACCCTAGGGACCCCTATAGAGACCCTATAGAGACCTTAGAGAGCCTATAGAGACCCTAGGGAACCTATAGAGACCCTAGGAAACCCTATAGAGACCCTATAGAGACCCTAGGGACCCTATACAGTCCCCTATAGAGACCCTAGAGACCCTATAGAGGACCCTATAGAGACCCTAGGAACCCTATAGAGACCGTATAGAGAACCCTAGAGACCCTATAGGAGACCCTATAGAGAGACCCTAGAGACCCTATAGAGACCATATAGAGACCCCTAGAGACCCTATAGAGACCCTAGAGAGACCCTAGAGGACCCTATAGAGACCCTAGGGACCCTATAGAGGACCCTAGGAAACCCTATAGAGACCCCTATAGATACCCTAGGGACCCTATAGAGACCCTATAGAGACACTAGAGACCCTATAGAGACCCGAGAGAGACCCTAGAGACCCTATAGAGGACCATTAGGGAACCTATAGAGACCCTAGGAAACCCCATAGAGGACCCTATAGAGAACCCCTAGGGGACCCTATAGAGGACCCTATAGAGACACTGGAGACCCTAGAGAGACCCTATAGAGACACTAGAGACCCTATAGAGACCCTATAGAGACCCCAGGAACCCTATAGAGACCCGTATAGAGACCCTAGAGACCCTATAGAGACCCTATAGAGACCCTAGAGACCCTATAGACACCCTAGAGAGACCCTAGAGACCCTACAGAGGCCCTAGGGACCCTATAGAGACCCTAGGAACCCTATAGAGACCCTATTGAGACCCTAGGGACCCTATAGAGACCCTATAGAGACCTTAGAGAGCCTATAGAGGACCCCTAGGGAACCTATAGAGACCCTAGGAAACCCCTATAGAGACCCTATAGAGACCCTAGGGACCCCTATACAGTCCCCTATAGAGACCCTAGAGACCCTATAGAGACCCTATAGAGACCCTAGGAAACCCTATAGAGGACCGTATAGAGGACCCTAGAGACCCTATAGAGACCCTATAGAGACCCCTAGAGGACCCTATAGAGACCCATATAGAGACCCTAGAGACCCTATAGAGACCCTAGAGAGACCCTAGAGACCCTATAGAGACCCCTAGGGACCCTATAGAGACCCTAGGAACCCTATAGAGACCCCTATAGATACCCTAGGGGACCCTATAGAGACCCTATAGAGGACACTAGAGACCCTATAGAGACCCGAGAGAGACCCTAGAGACCCTATAGAGACCATAGGGAAACCTATAGAGACCCTAGGAAACCCCATAGAGACCCTATAGAGACCCTAGGGACCCTATAGAGACCCTATAGAGACACTGGAGACCCTAGAGAGACCCTATAGAGGACCCTAGGGACCCTATAGAGACCCTAGGA
>NW_027069309.1:0-56878 GCF_037157495.1 Lathamus discolor | reverse complement strand
TGGATAAAGCTCAGAATTTGGTGTCCTTGAGCTGTTGGCGACTGGCCTGGAAGGGACAGAGCAAAGGGGGGGGCATTGGTGATGGGAACAGCCCCCATGGCCCCCGGGGCAGGGATGGGGGGTGCAGGGGTGGCGGGGGGGGTCAGGTCCTCACCTTGCCCTGGGGGACTTGGCGTGGCGATGCGGGGCGAGCGGCGGGCGCCGGTGTGGGGGGAGCCCTTGGGGGTGGTTTTGCGGGCGGCTGCGCGGCGCAGGAGGCTGCTCCCCAGCTTCTTGGGGGTGTTGAGGATGCTGAAGGCCAGCGACTGGCGCCTCTCGGCTGGGGAGGGGCACAGTGAGGGGGGGGGGGGCACGGGGGGGGTCACCCCTGCTCCCCCCCCCCCCACAGCACCGCTGCTGCTGGTGCCGCTCTCACCGGCTTGGCGGGCGCGGGCTGGGCGCAGCGGCGGAGCTGGGCGCTGCGGCGCTGCGGGGTCTGTGCCCGCGGGAAGCACGTGGTGGGCTCTTGGACTGCGGAACAGCGGGGAGAGGGGGGTGGCACCGGGAGACGGGCACAGCCTGGAGCTGCTCTGCCCCAGGGATGCTCCAGCACCGCTCCCTGTGCCTGGCCCCAGCCACAGCCATCCTGGGAGCCCCGGAGCGTTTGGGATGAAGGGAGCTCAAAGCCCTCCAGCCCCAACCCCTGCCACAGGCAGGGACCCCTTCCCCTGGAGCAGCTTGCTCCAAGCCCCTGTGTCCAACCTGGCCTTGAGCACTGCCAGGATGGGCAGCCACAGCTTCTCTGGGCACCCTGTGCCAGCGCCTCAGCACCCTCACAGGAGGAGCTTCTGCCTAAGAGCTCAGCTCAGTCTCCCCTCGGGCAGGTTCAAGCCATTCCCCTTGGCCTGGCCCTACAGGCCCTTGGCCCAAGCCCCTCTCCAGCATCCAGCACGGGTGCTCTGCGGGTTCTCAACCTGCGCAGCCACAGCCCTCAGGGCCATGGGTCAGCGGTGCCTTGGCAGGGCTGGGAGCGGCTGCACTGGGTGATCTCAAAGGTCTTTCCCCTCCCGGCTGGGTTCTGTGTTCTGTGGTTCTTATCTTATACGGCTCTGTGGCTCTTATGTTTCAAGTTCAATGTTCTATGTTTCTTGCTCTAGGTTCTATGTTTCATGTTCTATGTCCCATGTTACATGGCTCTACGGCTCTTTTGTTTCATGCTCTATGCTCTATGGCTCTATGTTCTGTGGCTTCATTCTCTGTTTCATGTTCTATGCTCTCTGTTTCATGTTCTATGTTATATGGCTCTATGGCTTTTACGTTTCATGTTCTATGCTCTATAGCTCCATGTTCTGTGGCTCCATTCTCTCTGTTTCATACTCTATGTTCTATGTTTCATGTTCTATGTTTCATGTTCTATGTTTCATGTTCTATGCTCTATGTTATATGGCTCTTACGTTTCATATTCTATGTTCTACGTTTCATGGTCTATGGCTCCATTCTTTGTACTTCATGCTCTATGTCCTATTTCATGCTCTATGCTCTGTTCTATGTTTCATGTTCTATGTTCTATGTTCGATGCTTCATGCTCTACGCCCCATGTTTCATTCTCTATGCTCTGTTTCATGCTCTACATTTCATGCTCTATACTCTATGTTTCATTCTCTATGCTCTATGTTTCATGCTCTACACTCTGTTTCATGCTCTATGCTCTATGTCCCGTTTCATGCTCTGTGTTCTATGCTCTTGTCTGACCCTTCTGTGCTCACCTCGGGGGTCTCGGGGCCCTGGTGGGACTCATCAGAAGCTCTCTTGCGCTGCTGGCGGGTGGTGATGCCGGGCCAGGCCGCGCCGAGGGTGCTGCGTGGGGCGGGGGGGCCCTGGAGGGGCTGCATGCTGGCACGGCGCAGCGTCTCCTGCGGGTCCCCCGTCTTCATCTCCTCGTCCGTGATGGTCGCCAGCGAGTTGGAGGGCTGGGGGGGTGACAAGAGAGGTGTTACCAAGGCCCCCCCCTGCCCCGCGTGCCCCACGGCTGCCCCCCAGCGCCGTACCCTGCTCTCCAGGGGGTAGCAGGTCTTGAGATGGGGCGGGCAGGCGCGGTTGCGCTGCTGCAGCTCCGCGATGCGGTTCCAGTCTTCCAACTGCTCGGGCTCATCCTGGCACGTGCCAAGGTAGAGGCTGCTGCGGCCTAAACGCGGAGCAAGGCAGGGTCAAAGGGGGGGTTCCTGGCACCCCAAGCAAAGGCAGAGCCCCCCCCCCCCCCCCATAGCCACGCACCGAGGCTGGAGCTGCTGCCCCCCTGCATGCGCCGCAGGGAGCTGCGCGTGACCGGGCGGTAGCCGGGGAGCCCCAGGAGCGCGGCGTGGGCCGGGGGGTCCTGCGGGGAGGAGGTGTCCGGGGCAGCAGGGACTCCTGGGACGGGAAACTGGCGAGGGAGCGCGAGGAGCCCGAGCGCAGGCGGCTCCGGGCCAGGGCGGCTCCGGGCTGAGCCGCGGGGAGGCTGCAGAAGGAGACGTCGGCGCCGTCCGGTTCCTCGGGCTTGGCTTGTTTCTGGGGGGGAGAGCACGGGATGGGGGCGATGGAGGGGGCTTAAAGCCCCTCCAGCCCCAACCCCTGCCCCGGGCAGGGACCCCTTCCACTGGAGCAGCTTGCTCCAAGCCCCTGTGTCCAACCTGGCCTTGAGCACTGCCAGGGATGGGGCAGCCACAGCTTCTCTGGGCACCCTGTGCCAGCGCCTCAGCACCCTCCCAGGGAAGAGCTTCTGCCTAAGAGCTCAGCTCAGTCTCCCCTCGGGCAGGTTCAAGCCATTCCCCTTGGCCTGTCCCTACAGGCCCTTGTCCCAAGCCCCTCTCCAGGTTCCCTGCAGCCCCTTCAGGCCCTGGAGCTGCTCTCAGGTCTCCCCTTCCCTCAGCAGAGGGGCAGGATCCCCTCCCTGAGCTGCTCCAGCGCTCCCTGAAGCCGGGTCATGGTGACCCCAAGCCCGGCTCACTTTGGTCATGGTGATGCTGATGGTGGTGCGGCGCCGCGCGGAGCGGGTCTGGCAGCCGGAGTCGAGCGAGAGGTCCCCGCAGGAGCCGGCGCTGGAGCTGCGCTGGGCCCGCGTGCGGCTGGGCAGGGGCGTGAAGTAAAGGCTCTCCAGGGACTCCACCTTGCGCGGGAGCCGCCGCGACGCCGGGGACTCCTCCGCGCCCGCAGCCACCACCGAGTCCTCCGAGCGGGCGCGCGCGGCCTCCCTGCGGGACAGGCACGGGTCAGGGCGACAGCGGCACCGGCGGCGCAGGGTGGGCTCCCCGAGGCGCGGTGCCGGTACCTGTTGGTGTGGGGCGACCGAGCTTCCCCGAGGCTGAGGTCCAGGCTGTCGGTGCTGATGTCGGCGGGGTTCTGGTGGAACAGCTCCTGGCCCTTCAGTGGATCCTTGGGCACCTGGATCTTGCCGAGCTCCCGGAGCTGCTGGTTGGCAAATTCCACCTGGATGGGAAGCAGGGGGGGATGGATCCTGTGAGGGAGATGGCAATGGGGGGAGTAGGAAGGAGGGAGAGGGGAGGAGGGAGAAGGGAGGAGGAAGAAGGGAGGAGGAAGGAGGGAGGAGGGAGGAGGAAGGAGGGAGGAGGGAGGAGGAAGGAGGGAGGAGGAAGGGAGGAGGAAGGAAGGAGGAGGAAGGAAGGAAGAGAAAGAAGGGAGGAGGAAGAAGGGAGAAGGAAGGAGGGAGGAACGACGAAGGAAGGGGGAGGAAGGAGGAGGAAGGAGGAGGAAGGAGGGAGGAGGAAGAAGGGAGGAGGAAGAAAGGAGGAAGGAAGAGAAGAGGAAGAAGAAAGAAGGACGGAGGAGGAAGGAAGGAAAAGGGAGGAGGGAGGAGGAAGAAGGGAGGAGGAAGGAGGGAGGAGGAAGGAGGGAGAGGGGAGGAGGGAGGAGGAAGGAGGGAGAGGGGAGGAGGGAGGAGGAAGGAGGGAGAGGGGAGGAGGGAGAAGGGAGGAGGGAGAAGGGAGGAGGAAGGAGGGAGGAGGAAGGAGGGAGAGGGGAGGAGGAAGAAGGGAGGAGGAAGGAGGGAGGAGGAAGGAGGGAGAGGGGAGGAGGGAGAAGGGAGGGAGGAGGGAGAAGGGAGGGAGGAGGGAGGAGGAAGGGAGGAGGAAGGAAGGAGGAGGAAGGAAGGAGGAGGAAGGAAGGAGGAGAAAGAAGGGAGGAGGAAGAAGGGAGAAGGAAGGAGGGAGGAGGAAGGACGAAGGGAGGAGGAACGACGAAGGAAGGGGGAGGAAGGAGGAGGAAGGAAGGAGGAGGAAGGAAGGAGGAGGAAGGAAGGAGGAGGAAGGAGGGAGGAGGAGGAAGAGAAGAGGAAGAAGAAAGAAGGACGGAGGAGGAAGGAAGGAAAAGGGAGGAGGAGGGAGGAAGAAGCAGGGAGGAGGAAGAAGGGAGGAGGAAGGAGGGAGGAGGGCAAAGCCCCTCTGTGCTGCCCCCACCTGAGCCTCCAGGCTGTGGACCTGGCTGGTGAGGTTCCTGCAGCTCAGCTCCGACTCCCTGGCCTGCAGCACGCTCTGCTGCAGCTCCTTGGCCAACCGCTCCGACTCGGCCCGCAGCTCCCTGTTCTCCTTCTGGAGCTGCTCCATGGCCTTCAGCTTCTCCGCCAGGTCCTGGTTCTGCTGCTTCTTCGCGTCGTAGTGAGTTTTTGCCTTCTCCATCTAGGAGGGCGAGGAGAGAAACCCATCGGCCTTCCCGTGGACCAGGATGGGGATGGACAAACAGGGATGGATGGGGATGGACAAACAGGGATGGATGGGGATGGACGGGGATACGGACGGACAGGGATAGGGATGGATGGGGATAGGGATGGGGATGGACGGGGATACAGACGGACAGGGATAAGGACAGATAGGGATGGGGATGGATGATGGGACCGTACTTGGCCTTTGTAATGCTCGGCCGCCTGCTCCTTCTGCGCAAGCTGCTCCTGCAGCTCTGCCACCCTCTCCTGCTGGCGCGTGGCCTCCGCCTGCAGCTCCCCCTCCAGCGCCTGTGGGCAGCGAGGACCCGGGCTCAGAGACCCCCCCGAGCCCCCCCCTCTGCCCAGCGCCGAGCTCAGCCCCAGGCCTTCGCTCCACCTTCACCTTCACTCTCTGCTGGTGGCTCCGCGCGGTCTTCTCGTGCTGAGTCAGCTTCTTACTGAGCTCCTCCACCTGGGGGAACCCCTTGGGTTAAACCAGCTCCAGGACAAGATTCCCCCCGCTGGGTCCCAGCCACGAGGCCTCTGTGGGGCCGCTTGTGCTGGGATTGTGGGGAAAATGGGACTTTTGCAGTGCTGCTGCTGCCAAGAGCCAGCCTCACGCCACCGCGGAGGTCGGGGCTGCTGTGAGGCAGCGCAGCTCTGGCCACACCGACCACATCCGGCCCCTTCCCGTCTCCAGCCATTCCCACCAGCTGGGCAAGGAGCTGGACCACGGTTAAAGATGGGGGGGAAAAGGGATGGGATCTCCTGGCTCCCCCTAAATCCCATCTGCCTGAGGGGGTATCACAGGAGCAATGGTCCCCTACGGGTCACACTGGGAGGTGCCGAGCTGCAGGCAGCACGTTTGGGATGAAGGCAATGCCCTGGAGCTGCGTCCCCACCACAAGCACAGCACGAGGGGACGGGGAATGCCGCCGGGAAGCAGCCGAAGCCGTGCACCATCACCCACGTTACCTGCTTGCCTTGTTCCTTCCGAACCGCCTCCAGCTGCTCCACCTGCGGGCACAAAGCGCAGCGCCCATGGGCAGCGTGCCCCAGCCGCAGGAGGAGCGGGATGCAGGGATGCAGGGATGCAGGGAGCCCCTTACCTGCGCCGCCAGCCTCTGCCTGTCCTCCTGCAGCTTCCTCCTCTCCTCCAGCGCCGCCGCTCTGCTGCTCTCCTGCTCCTTGCCCACGGCCTCCAGCTGCCGCGCCGCCTCCTGCGCCTCCCGCCGGCTCCTGGCCACCAGCTCCTCGGATGCGGCCCGGAGCCGCTCCAGCTCCCGCCCGTGCCGCTCCTGCGCCTGCTCCATCTCCGCCTGCAGCCGCTGCACGGCGCGGTCCTGCTCGGCCGCGCGCTCCCGCAGCGCCGCCAGCTCTGCCTGCAGCGAGCCCAGGGCCTGGCCGCGCTGCTCCAGCTCCTGCCGGTGCTGGCTCTCCAGGGCGCCGCGCTCCGCCTGCAGCTGCTGGCACAGGAGCTTGAGCGGCGGCAGCTCCGCGGCCAGGCCCTGCGCGGCGCCCAGCTCCTGCTGCAGCGCGGCCGCGAGCTGCTCCTTCTGCAGGCGCTCGTCCCGGCAGCCCTGCAGCTCCCGGCGCAGCTCCTCCTCGCGCTCGCCCTGGCTCTGCCGCTCCCTCTTGAGCGCCTCGATGGCCGCGCGCTGCTTGTCCATCTCCTCCTGGCAGCGCTGCACCTCCACCTTCATGAGCGAGCAGCGCTCGGCCGCGCGCGAGGCCGCCGTGGCCATCTCCGCCTGCAGCACCCGCAGCCGCTCCTCCAGCTTCTTGCTCTTCTCCGACTCGGCCAGGACCAGGCGCTTCAGCTCCTTGCTCTCCGCTTCCTTCTCGCCCACCTGCCGGCGCAGGGCGGACGCCTCGTGCTCCAGGCTCCCGACGAGGCCGCTCTTCCGCTCCAGCTCCTGCACGCACTGGGAGAGCTGCTCCTTCCAGCCCTCCTCGGCCCGGGCCCTGTCCTGCGCCGCGGCGCGCAGGGCCGCCAGCTCCTTCTCGTGGGCCGCGACGGCGCCCCGGCTCTGCAGCAGCTCCCGGCCCTGCTCCTGCAGCTCCTTGCGCAGCGCCTCGGCGCTGCCCTCCTGCGCCGCCCGCGCCGCCTCCAGCAGCTCCCGCAGCTCCGCCGCCTGCTCCCGGTGCTGAGCCCCTTCCCTGCGCGAGGCCTCCAGCGCCGCGGCCGCGCTCTCCCGCTGCTCCCGGCACCGCCGCTCCAGCTCCTCCACCTGCGCGCGCAGCGCCCGCGCCTCCGGCGACGGGGCCCGGCTCGGCTCCTGCTCCGCGGCGCTGGCCCCGGCCACAGCCCGGCTCCGGGCGGCCTCCGCGGGACCCCGCTGCTCCTCGTCCCCCGCCGCGGCGAGCTGCCCCCGGAGCCTGCCGACCGCGTCCTGCAGCCCCCGCAGCTCCTCCGCGCGCGCCGCCTTGTCCCGGCGCAGCTCCTCCAGCAGCCCCTGCTGCTCCTGCAGCAGCGCCCGCGCCCGCGCCAGCTCCTCGCGGTGCCGGGCGCGCTCCACGCGCTGCTCGTTGAGGCTGTTCTGGAGCTGCGCCTCCAGCTCGGCCTTGCGGGCGCGCTCGGCCCCGCTCTCGGCGCGGCCCCGCTCCAGCTCCTGCCGCAGGCGCGCGGCCTCCTCGTCGCGGCTGCCCAGCTCCTGCAGGGCCTCCTCGAGCCGGGCGCGCAGCCTCTGCGCCTCGGCCTCGGCCTCCTGCTCGCGCTGCCGCCCGCCCGCCGCCGCCCGGCGCAGCTCGGCCTCGGCGCCCCGCAGCCGCTCCACGGCGCCTTCCAGCTCCTCGCGCCGCAGCCGCTCCTGCGCCAGCTCCTGCGCGGCCTCGGCCGCCCGCTGCGCCTCGGCCCGGTGCTGCTCCGCCGCCTGCTCCGCGCGCTCCTGCGCGGAGCGCAGCTCGGCCCGCAGCCGCTGCTCCTCGGCCTCCTGCTCCTCGGCCCGCGCGCGGGCGCCGGCCAGGTCGGCCCGGAGGGCGGCCTCGCGCTCCCGGTGCTCGGTGCCCAGGCGCTGCGCCTGCGCCTGCAGCGCCGCCGCCTCCTCCTGCCGCGCCCGCAGCTCCCGCTCCAGCGCCGCGCGCTCCTCGGGCCACGGCTCCGCGGGCGGCTCCTGCGGCAGGCGCTGCCGCTCCGCCTCCAGCTCGGCGATGCGCGCCAGGCTGCCCTCCAGGCTCTCGGCCGCTCTCCTCTTCTCGTCCTCCAGGATGCCCTCGGTGTTGCGCAGGGATTCCTCCAGGAAGAGGAGCTGCTCCTGCAGGCGGCTGTTCTCCCGCGCCAGCCTCTCCCTCTCGGCCAGGCGCTGCTGGCTCTCCTTGAGCCGCGCCTCCAGCTCCTGCAGCTGGGCCTGCTGGGGGCCCAGCTCCGCCATCCTGCCCTCCAGCTCCCGGATCCTGCGGCTCAGCTCTGCCCTCTCCCCATCCCAGGCGGCTTGGTTGGACTCCCCAGCCTGCGCCACGGCCTGGAGCTGGGTGCTCAGGGACGCGTTGGCCTCCTGCAGGTGCTGGAGCTGCTGCAGGCTCTGCTCGTGCCGGGCGCCGTCGGCCTCCCGCTGCCGCAGCTCCCGCTCCAGGTCCTCGCGGCGCCGCTGGCCCTCGGCGAGGGCGGCCTGCAGGCTGCTCACCAGGCTGCCGAGCTGCTGCTTCTCCTCCTCGAAGAGGCCCCGCTGGGACTGCAGGGCTGCTTCCCGCTGCTGCTTCTCCTCCTCCAGCCGCAGCACCGCGGCCTGGAGCTCAGCGCCCTCCCTGCTGAGAGCGGACACCTCCTGCTTCAGCTCCTCCAGCTGCGGGGACAAGAGGGGAAGGGAGCAGGACACGCACGGGCTCAGGAGTGGCTCCCGCTGCTCGGCTCCAGGCAGCTTCGCACAGGAGCGCTGCAGGAGGCAGGGACGGCTCCGGCCGCAGCCGTACCTTCAGGACATCCCCCAGCACCTCTCCCTTCTGGCTGCTGCACTCCCCCAGCTGGGCCACTTGATCCTCCAGCAGAGAGATCTTCCCCTGCAGGATCTCAATCTTCTCCTCGGAGCATTTCTGGGGACAGCAGGGTCGGGACAGGCTCAGCAGGGCCGCGCCACCCCCAGCGCACGCACCCAGGCTGCCCGGGGAAGGGAGAGGCTTCCCTCGGGCTGTGCCTGCAGGGCAGCAGCCGTGCCCCGGGCACCCCCCGGCCCGCGCTCACCTTGTCCTGCAGGGCTCCCCGCAGCTCCGTCTCCAGCTGCCCCTGCTTCTCCTGGGCCTGGGCCAGGGCCGCGTTGTGCTCCTCCGAGAGCTCGTTCAGGGCCTCCTGCAGCTGCACCAAGTGGCTGCCGATCTCCCGGAGCTGCCGAGGGCAAAATCCCCCATCCCAGCGGAAGGGCCGAGCACCCGCGCAGAGCCCAGGTGCGGCTGCTCGCGCCCTGCGGCCCCAGGCTCCCTTCGGGAGGAGCTGGAGCCAAGGCAGGCTCGGGGTGCAGGGCCCCACGGCAGAGCCCAGCGCCCTGCCCGGCCCCTGCGCGCAGCCCCAGGCAGCGCAGGACCCCGCGGCCCGTACCTTGAAGGAGAGGTCCCCGTTCTCCTCGGAGAGCTGGCTGATCTTCCGGTCCATCTGCCCCTTCTCAGTCTTCAGGTCCTGGCACTGCCTGAGCGCCTCGTGCAAGCGCACCATGAGGCTGCAGGGGAGGTCGGGAGGGAGGGTGAGGAGCCCAGCGGGGCTGAAGCTGCTGGGTACGGCCCAGGACACCGCGGGGCCAAACGCCCACAGATCCAGCTCTAAACTGGATCCTAGTGCACGGAAAAGGGGAGCACGGAGATGCCTGTGCTCTGGCAGAGCCCGACAGCTCCGCGCCAAGGGCAGAGGTGGCTGCAGGACTCCAGCCCCCCCTCTGCATAGGGAAAGGGCAAACCAAGGACCGGGAGCCCGGGCATCCTCCCCAGGTAAACAGGGACAGGGCAAAGACCAGGAACTGGCAACGCCAGGGAGCAAGGAGTGACAGAGCCCAGGCCAGGCCCAGGCAAACCGGGGCTGTCACTGCCGCAGAGCACATCCCATGGGGCCTCCCCACAAGAGGGGGGCTGTTCCCGTGCTGGGATTAGAGAAGAGCTCCAGGGAGACCTGAGAGCAGCTCCAGTGCCTAAAGGGGCTGCAGGGAACCTGGAGAGGGGCTTGGGACAAGGGCCTGTAGGGCCAGGCCAAGGGGAATGGCTTGAACCTGCCCGAGGGGAGACTGAGCTGAGCTCTTAGGCAGAAGCTCTTCCCTGGGAGGGTGCTGAGGGCTGGCACAGGGTGCCCAGAGAAGCCTGGGGACACCGGAGTGACCCGGCCCCGCCTGCCAGGAGGAGGGGACATTCCCAGGGGCTCACCTCTCGTTCTTCTCCCTCAGCTCCTCCATCTCCTTGGGCTCCAGCTGGTCAGCAGCGTGCTTCTCATTGAGCAGCGCCAGGCGGTCGATCCGCTGCTGCAGCAGGGTGATCTGAGCCTCTGCGGAGGGGGAGAACAGGTCCATTACCCCCTGCGCACACCCCCCCAGTGCCCAGGGGGGTCGTGTCCATCTGTCCCTCCCCATGGGGAAGGAGCCGCAGCATGGAAGCCCTCGGCAGTGGGAGATGGATGAGCTGGGACCGGCAGCATGGACCTGAGCGCGGCCTCCAGCCGAGCCGCAGAGACCCCCCGAGGCCAGGGTGTCCCGTTAGCGACTGACCCTTCTCCGTGATGAGTTTCCGGTTCTCTGCCAGCTCCACCTCCAGCTCATCCCGGTTTTCCCGCTCCGCAGCCAACTGCTTCTTGAGGCGCCGCAGCTGGAACTGGGGGGTCTGCATGATGTCCCCCATGGGCGAGGCGGGGGTCCCGGGCAGGACACTGCAGGGGGACACCACGGAGCCCCTTACAGAGCCAGCACCCTTCAACCACAGCCTGGGCCTCCCAGTCCCACCCCAGGACAGGGAAGGGCCTCAGCAGCTCAGAGCAGGGTCCGTGCTCATCAGCCAGGGGCAAAGGAGCCAGTTCCAGCCCAGCTTCATCCCATTGCACATCCCAGCTTCATCCCACCCATGGCACATCCCAGCTTCATCCTGCCCATGGCACAGCCCAGCTTCATCCTCCCCATGGCACATCCCAGCTTCATCCCACCCATGGCACATCCCAGCTTCATCCTGCCCATGGCACAGCCCAGCTTCATCCCACCCATCACACATCCCAGCTTCATCCCATGGCACATCCCAGCTTCATCCTGCCCATGGCACAGCCCAGCTTCATCCTCCTCATCGCACATCCCAGCTTCATCCCATGGCACATCCCAGCTTCATCCTGCCCATCGCACATCCCAGCTTCATCCCACCCATGGCACATCCCAGCTTCATCCCACCCATGGCACATCCCAGCTTCATCCTGCCCATGGCACAGCCCAGCTTCATCCTCCCCATCGCACATCCCAGCTTCATCCCATTGCACATCCCAGCTTCACCCTCCCCATCGCACATCCCAGCTTCATCCTCCCCATTGCACATCCCAGCTTCATCCCACCCATGGCACATCCCAGCTTCATCCCACCCATGGCACATCCCAGCTTCATCCCACCCATGGCACATCCCAGCTTCATCCCATCGCACATCCCAGCTTCATCCCATCACACATCCCAGCTTCATCCTCCCTATCGCACATCCCAGGTCAAGCCGGAGCCGATTCCTACAGGACACGCCTCTGTGCTTCCTCTCCAGGTCCCAACCCACCGTGCCCATCCCCACCGGAGCCAGGGCACGTACTTGTTGGCGCTGGAGGAGGATGAGGAGGATGAAGCGATCTTCTGCAGCTCCAGGAAACGCACCTCTCGCTTCTGGGGGACGGGGAGCAGCGGGGAATGTTCCTCGGAGCTGCTGCTGGATGAGGACGGAGGGGCTGGAAAGAACAAGTGAGAAGAGCGATTGGCACGGCCGTAGCAGGAGGGAGGGCTGAGCAGCGAGAACTCCCCCAGGGACGGATCAACCCGGCTGAGGAAGCCACAAACCTGCCTTACATCCACATCCCACCCAGGGAGACAGCACGTGCCACAGGGGCTCTGCTCTGGGAACTGCCCAGTGGGAATAAGGCAGCTGAGCCCTGAGCTGCAGGGAGCTGGGGGGTGTGTTTGGAACCATGAATATAGGGAGAACTCCACTGGGGTTATGCTCTGGAAGAGACTCATCCATGCCGGAGGGTGCTGCCGGCATGGAGCTGAGCAGGAAGGTGCCAGCAGTGCCGAGCACTCACAGTGCCATGGAATCCTGGAATGGGCTGGGATGAAGGGAGCTTAAAGCCCCTCCAGCTCCAACCCCTGCCACGGGCAGGGACCCCTTCCACTGGAGCAGCTTGCTCCAAGCCCCTGTGTCCAACCTGGCCTTGAGCACTGCCAGGGATGGGGCAGCCACAACTTCTCTGGGCACCCTGTGCCAGCGCCTCAGCACCCTCCCAGGAAAGAGCAGAGCTCATCCCAGCCCCGCCTCGGGCAGGTTAAAGCCACTGCAGGAGGACACCTCCCGCTGGGACTGGGGCTGGGGCCGGGGCTCAGGCAGGGGCCGGTGCTCACCCCTCCTCTGCAGGAACATCTCCAGGTTCTCGCTCAGGCTCTCCTCGTTGTCCAGCACGAACCTGAGGATCGCTGCCAGCTCCACCTGCGGCAGGAGCAGCCCCGGGCTGAGCGGCTCGGCCGCAGCCCCCAGGGCACCGCACGCTCTGACTCCCGGTGAGCAGTGCAGCACCCCCTGCGCCCTGCCGCGGGGGCCCCGGAGCACCCGCACAGGGCCCCTCGCAGGGGATGCACAGGGAATCACCTGCGTCTCGTAGTCGAACTCGCTCCAGTCCGCGGGGCTCCTGCAGCTCATGGACGCGTGGTACAGGAGCAGCACAGCCACCTGCGGCGAGCAGGGAGCCGTCACCCCCCGGCCCGGCACCAGCGCCCCGCGCCGGCGCCGCAGCCCGTGGTTACCTTGGCCAAGGCCAGCTCCTCTCCCTCCAGCAGCTGCTGGGCCGGGATCAGGCTCTCCGGGGCTGATTTGTGCTTGCAGTGCTCTGCAATGGGAAGCAGCACCGGAACCCCGGCCGCTGGGAACGCTGCCCATGGCACGCGGCCACCATCCCCGCGGTGCATCCCAGGGGAGAAGGGGCTGAGGGGAACTACAGGGCACTGCCCACCTCCCCCCCCCCGGATCCTGCCGCGGGTAAAGGTTTTCCAGTGGGATTTAAGCAGCTCGGGGCCCGGGAGCAGGCTGGGAGCGCTGCCTCAGAGCAGCGCCACCGGCACCCGGCCCTCTTCCCCCCGCGCTCCGGCGAGGATTCCCAGCGGGAAGTTCCCTTCCTGCGGGATCGGGGCAGCCCGGACGCGGTGTGGGGCGGGCGCTCAGGGATGGGGACCCAGGAGCAGAGCCCGGGGGCTGGCACCCGGCGCCGACGGAAGCTCTTACTCTGCAGGAAGGCGCAGATGAAGCTGATCCTCTGCGGCAGCGCCTGCTCCAGCGCCGATTCCGCGTCCTCGCTCCGGAGCCTGGGACAGAGCAGGGACCGTGGGGAGCTCAGCCCCAGCAGAGCCAAAGCCGAGCACATGGGGCCAGCCTGGCCCTGGCTCTGCTGGATCGGTGCCGATTCGGTGCCGCTTCCTCCTCTGCCGCCACGGGGCCGGCAGTGGCCCCGGCAGCGGGAGGCACCGCAGGGGGACGCTGGCAGCGCCTGCAGCAGCTCCCACCCCTCGCCACGCTGCTCCTCACCCCTGCCCCAGCCTGGTGCTGCTCCGGCACCGCTGGCGACCCCCAGAGCGGGGGCTTGGCTCGGGAACAGCACCGGGAGAGGGGACCCGCATCCTCACGGGATTCCCAGCCCGGTGCCGGGGAGCTCCCCAGCGCCCAGCTCATCGGGAGGTGCTCAGGAGCAGCCATGGCCTGAGCCCGCGGAGCCGGGAGATTAACGAGAGCCACCTAAATATAACCCGGAGCTGGCGGCTGCCGCCTCCCGCCCGGCACAGCCCTGCCCCGGGCAGCTCCCGTTACACCGGGTAATTATAGCACCCAGCCCCCGCCGGGAGCCGGCCTGCCCGGCCCACGGCACCCATCAGGGCATGGGCTGGGATGAAGGAAGCTCAAAGCCCCTCCAGCCCCAACCCCTGCCCCGGGCAGGGACCCCTTCCACTGGAGCAGCTTGCTCCAAGCCCCTGTGTCCAACCTGGCCTTGAGCACTGCCAGGGATGGGGCAGCCACAGCTTCTCTGGGCACCCTGTGCCAGCGCCTCAGCACCCTCACAGGGAAGAGCTTCTGCCTAAGAGCTCAGCTCAGTCTCCCCTCGGGCAGGTTCAAGCCATTCCCCTTGGCCTGGCCCTACAGGCCCTTGTCCCAAGCCCCTCTCCAGGTTCCCTGCAGCCCCTTCAGGCACCGGAGCTGCTCTCAGGTCCCCCCTTCATGCAGCAGAGGGGCAGGATCCCCTCCCTGAGCTGCTGCTCCCGCTCTGGGGGTGCCCCCAGCACAGGGGGGGTTCTGGGCTCAAGCGCTCACTGAAGCCGGGTCATGGGGAGCTGCTCCTCACCCAGCACCCCAGGTCCTGCTCCTCAGGCTCCATCCCACCTCCCCCAGCCTGTGCTTGTGCTGGGGTTGCTCAATCCCCTGGTTCGGGACCATTCTTCCCCTCCAGCTCCATCAGGACACACATCCGGAGCGGAGCACCCTGTGTTCTCCCTCCCATGCCCAGGACAGCTCAGGCCCTAATTGCTTTTGCTCATGGACAAGGAACGTGGCTCCTGACGGACACGTTCCTCCCATCCCTGTTTGGCCACCTCAGGTGCTGGGACGGAGCAAACAGGCTCCATCCTGCTCGTATCATCCTGGGGATCAGCCCAGTGTCCCCAGAGAACCACAGCGGTCCCTGGGGTGGGAGCCGTGGTGCTTTTCCGAAGCTTCCCCAGGATCCCACCACTGTGGCTCAGGAAAACTTCCTGGTTTTCCTCACCTGAGCAGCCCTCACGGGCATTAAGCACTTCCCAAGCACCTGATGGAACAGGGAGCCTCAAAGGACAGACACTGCCCCCAAAACCCCACCCGGACGCCCCCGGCGCCGTACTCACATTCCGTTGATGATCCGGATGAAGACGCTGCAGTCCCGGAGCTGGGACAGCTCCCGCAGGGGCTCAGAGCACGCATTTGTGCTGTTCACCTATGGACAGGACGGGATGCTCAGGACGAAGAAGCCGGCACCATTCCCTGCTGGGCCGGCACCGGCTCTGGAGCCGCTCCCGTGCCGGACCAAGGCATCCCAGCACTTGCGGCTGCTCAACAGGGACGGGGAGCGAGGACTCCCGGCAAACACCGACCCGCCCGGGAGCAGCCGGGATGTGGCTGCCCCAGGACCTGCCCCAGCCCCGATCCCTCCCCGGTGCCGGTGCCGGCACCTCCCGGTCCTGGTTGGGGGGGGGGGGGGGGGGAGCGTTACCCAAGCGAGCAGAGCCGCGGCCCTGGCGCCGTGCAGAGGCATCCTCAGGCTCCCAGGTCACTGCCCCGACCTGCAACAGGGGAGGAGCAATGAGCACCCGGCACGCTCGTCACAGCACTGACAGCTCCTGCAGCGCTCCACCGGAGCTCCTCCAGCTCCAACCCCTGCCCCGGGCAGGGACCCCTTCCACTGGAGCAGCTTGCTCCAAGCCCCTGTGTCCAACCCGGCCTTGAGCACTGCCAGGGATGGGGCAGCCGTACAGGGAAAAGCTTCCCAATCCCATCCTATCTCCCGCTGAGGAAGAGCAGGCGGCACCTCCCGGGATTCAGCCCTGGAGATCGGGATCGAGAGGCTCAGGACTCACGGGAAACCATTGCTCAGGCTCCTCCTGCCATGTCCCGTCCCTTACCCCCATCCCAAACCTCCCCACAAGCCCTATGGAGAGGGGGGTAAAGCCCGGCTCCGTCCTTGCTCCTCCTGCCCCGGGCTCAATCCCAGGGCCGCCTTCCCCAGGGCTCCTCCATGGCGCCCGGGCGCAGCGGCTGCAGCCCCAGGGGATCCCCGTCCCTCGGGAGCACCCGAGCGCTCCCAAGGCCAAACCGGCGGCAGGCGCCGGAGCCGCGGGGCCGGAAGCGCCGGGGGCCGGGCCCTGGGAGGCTCGGTTGTAAACAAGCAGCAAGGGGCGCAGGGGCAGCACCGGCTGCGGGCGGCAGGGACTGGGCCCCCCCCCACGGGGCCGGGAACCCGAACAGCGGGGGGGGAACCGGAGGGGGCGGCCGCCGCCTCCATCGGCTCCTCCGGGAAGCGCTGGCTCCCGGCCCCCCCCCGGCCCTCGCGGTGAAGCAGGGACCGCGTCCAGCTCCGTGCTCCAGCACCACCGGGTGCCACCCGGGATCCGTGACACGGGGCCGGGGACCGGAGCCGCAGGGAAAGCCCCAGCACCGGGCCCCGCAGCGTTACGAAACCGGCGCCCCCGGAGCCCCGTCCGGGCCAACCTCCCCCCCCCCCCACCACCACCCCGGGTCCGTCCCCCCCCCCCCGACCGGGAGCGCGGCCGCCGCAGGGCGCTGGCGGGGGGCAGCGCTCCCGGTCCCGCTCGGTACCGGCGCGGGTCCCCCGGAGCAGCGGAGCGGCTCAGGCCGCCATGAGCCGCGCACAAAGGCAAAGCCGCGGGGCCGCGGGTGACGGCTCCCTCCTGGCCCCGGGCCACCTCCACGTCACCGCAAGCGTTAAAGGCGCCCGCGCTGGGGCCGCCGGCGGGGGGGGGGGGTGCGGGGGTCCCCGGTGCAGGCTCCCGCTGATCCCGACCCATCGCAGCGCAGGAGCCGTGGGCTCGGGGCTCGTACCGGTGCCCCCCCCCCCCGCCCCGCACGCACGGGCCCGCGGGTGCCCCCATGGCGCTGGAACGGACGCGGTGATGGCGCCGCTGCCGCAGAGCCGGGTCCGGGCTGCATTGGAGCCACCGGATGGGGGAGAACGGGGGGGGGACGGGACACGGAGCAGAACGCAGGACCCGGGGTGGGAGCAGCGGGACCGGCAGCGGGGCTCGGCCACACCGACCCGCGGGGCTCTCCTACCGGATACGGAGGCCGGGCCGGGCCCGGGCAGCGCCGTCGTGGGGTCGAGGCCGCGGCGAGCCCCGGGGAAGCGGGAGCGGGCGGCGCCGCGGGGGGGCGCCCATCCGGAGCGGCGGCTCCCGGGGCGGGGGCTCCTCCTCCGCGCCTCCCGCGAGCCCCGGGCCCGGCCACCCCCGTTAGGCCTCACCAGGGGCGGGCACCGGAGCTACGCGAGGCCCCGGCCGCGGCCTAGCACCGGAACCACCAGACCCTCACCCCCACCGCCGTGTGCCCGGTGCCCCTCCCCTCCCGTTGGCCCCGCCCCCTCCGCCGCCCCCCCCTCCCCCCGCTTCCTCCCGTACCGGCGCCGCCGCCGCCCGGTTCAAACAGCAGCGCCCACCCCTGCCGCCTCTTTATTGGCTGCGAGGCGTGTCACGTGGGGCAAGCCGGAACTACAGTTCCCAGCGTGCCGTTCAACTCTCGCGAGAGCGGCGGAAAGCCCCGGGAGCAGGTCGCCATGGCAACAATGGCGGCGACCAGGAGGGAGGCCTGGAGATGGCGGGGGGGGGGTATCCTGGCGGGACGTGAGGGGGGCACGGGGGTCCCGTGGGGCAAAGGGACCGGCGGAAGGGGGGGCTCGGCCATGGGGCACACGTGGGGCCTCCCATGGGGGTCTCGGGCCCACTCGGGGTGTGGGGATACACGAAGGATACTGGAGGCCATGGGGGGGTGGAGGCCATGGAGGGGGGGGTACGTGGCTGCAAGGGGGCACCCAGAGACCCACAGCGGGGCTGGGGCCGTGTGTGGGGCCCTGGATGTGTGTGTATGGGGCCATGCGGCAACCGGCGGACACCCAGAGAGGGGCTGGGGACGCGTGTGGGGCTCTGGGGGCAGTGGGTATGGGGCCCTTTACCAGGCAGGGGACACCCAGAGACCCACAGCGGGGCTGAGGGACCGGGGGGGGGGGGTCACACACAGACACCCTGGGGACAGAAGGGCCCGGCTCTGCCCCACACCAGATCCTGCCCCATGGCAGGGGATGCCACCACCCCCAGACCCGTTCTGACCCACAGGGGGGTCACATGGCGGGGTTCGGGGCTCGTCCCTGTGCCCCCCGCCCCGTGTGCCCCCCATTGATGCCGGAAGCAGCAGGAGCGGAGCAGGAGGCGGCCGTGCCTTGCGCGGGTTTATCGGCTGTGCCCAGGAACAGGTAAAAAACCCAAATCCGTGTAAAAACGGGGGGGGGGGGGGCAAAGGGGGGGTCACTGCCCCCTAACCCCCCCCCCCGAACGCAGCATTCCGGCAGCATTCCCTTTGTGGTGATCCCTGCGCCAGGCCAAGCACCCCCCAAACCCCCGGAGCAGCGCCGGGAATCCCGCTCTGGGGCCGGATCCCAGCGCGAGGAGGAAAAGACAACAAAAAAGGGGGAAATCCAACCCAAAAAGCCCCAAACCCGGCCCCGAGCAGCCGCGGGGCTCAGGGGATGCCGAACTGCACAACCAGCTCCTCCTTGGCGTCCACGCGGATCTGTGAGAGCGCGCTGAAGGCGTAGGCAGCTATCCGGGACACCTGCGGGACAGAGCCGTTATCCCGGGAAACACCGCGGGCAGCTCCTTTGGGTTAAAAAGGGGCCAAAAGGGTAAAAATGAGCTTTAAAGTCCCCTCATGGCAAACCAGGCCGGGATTCTGGAGCTGCTACCCCCCAGATCCTGTGCTCAGCTCTGGGCCCCTCGCTCCAAGAGAGACATTGAGGGGCTGGAGGGGTCCAGGGAAGGGAGTGGAGCTGGTGCAGGGCCTGGAGCCCAAGTGTGCTGGGGAACGGCTGAGGGACCTGGGGGGTTCAGGTGGAGAAGAGAAGGCTCAGGGGGGACCTGATGGCTCCCTACAAGTGCCTGCCAGGAGGATGGAGCCAGGAGGGGCTGGGCTCTGCTCCCAAGGAACAAGGGATGGGACAAGAGGAAGCGGCCTCAAGCTGCCCCAGGGCAGGTTTAGATGGAGCTGAGGAACAATTCCTGCCCCAGAGGGTGCTCAGGCATTGGAACAGGCTGCCCAGGGCAGGGCTGCAGGCACCGGCCCTGCAAGGGTTCACAGCCCGTGGAGACGAGGCCTCAGTGCCATGGGGCAGGGGTGGCCGTGGGGCAATGGCTGCACTGGGTGGCCCTGAAGCCCTTCCCCAGCCCCACTGATCCCACGGCTCCACGTCCCAAGCACGCGGCTCTGGGTGCTCAGGGGTGGCACCAGCCCCCCCCCGAGCCCCCCCAGCCCCTCACCTGCTGCAGGTCTGCGAAGGGGACGGGGTCGCTGGCCAGGACCTGGTGGGGTTGGTTGGTGAGAGACGGCAGCGCCGGCGCCTTCTTCCAGTGCGTGAGGCTGGAGCTGAGCATGGCCAGGCGAGTGCTGGGGGCACCGCGGTCAGCACCACCGGCACCCACAGCCCCCCAGGGGGATGGGGGCACCCCAGGGCTATGGGGAGCCCCCCAGGGCTATGGGGAGCACCCCAGGGCTATGGGGAGCCCCCAGGCCCCACCTGTACTGCCGCGCCCGGTCCATGTACTCGTGCTGCTCCATGCCCTGCGAGTCCGCAGCCGAGACGTCGATGATGTTGCTGGGGAGCAGCAGGGAGCAGGTCCCATCGTGGGCTCCAGGCTCCCCCCCTGGAGTGTCAAACCCCCCCCGCCATGGGTGCACCCCAAAATTGACATCTTGGGGATGGTTTGAGCTCCATGGGTGGGTGAGTCAAGAGCCCCTGTATGGGCTGCGGATGGTCCCCATGCATAGGGGGACACACAGCCCCCCATTGAACATCATGAGCAACCCTGAGTCCCTCTCATATGGGCTGGGGACAGCCCCCATGCCTATGGGGTACCCCCCCCATAGAGGACATAGACCCCCACAGACTCCCTCTGCACCCCCAACACCGATTCCATCACCCCCAATCACAACAAGGGGCTCCCAGCTCCTGCCCCCAGCACCAGCCTGCACCCTGGGGCTCCCTTTGGTGTCCCTACGGGGCACAAACCAGAGGGAAGGGACATTCTGGGGGGGGCACAGGAGTAGCTCCCCCTTCCCTTTGGCACCTCTGGGACCCACGGTGTGGGTGCCCCACGGCACCGGGTGCTGACGGCGCAGGGAGGGGGTGGTGACGGCAGGGGCTCACATGGCGGTCTTGGCGAGGATGGAGGAGAGCATGGCCTGCTCGTCCGTGCGCGCCGAGGGCAGGTTGTGGTAGCTCTGCTCAGCCCCATTCAGCACCTTGTTGGGGGGGCTGGGGGCCGGCTCCAGCAGCCGCTTCGTCTCCTCTTCCTGCGGGAATGGGGGGAGGTCGTGGATCATGGAAGGGGGTTGGGGTGAAGGGAGCTTGCCCCGGGCAGGGACCCCTTCCACTGGAGCAGCTTGCTCCAAGCCCCTGTGTCCAACCTGGCCTTGAGCACTGCCAGGGATGGGGCAGCCACAGCTTCTCTGGGCACCCTGTGCCAGCGCCTCAGCACCCTCCCAGGGAAGAGCTTCTGCCTAAGAGCTCAGCTCAGTCTCCCCTCGGGCAGGTTCAAGCCATTCCCCTTGGCCTGGCCCTACAGGCCCTTGTCCCAAGCCCCTCTCCAGGTTCCCTGCAGCCCCTTCAGGCACTGGAGCTGCTCTCAGGTCCCCCCTTCCCGCAGCACAGGGGCAGGATCCCCGCCCTGAGCCGCTGCTCCCGCTCCGGGGGTGCCCGCAGCGCACGGGGGGTTCCGGGCTCCAGCGCTCCCTGGAGCCGGCTCCTGCACCCCCGGCAGCGCAGGGGACAGCGGCCCCCGGGCCCCCCCATAGCCCCCGGGCCCCCCCGTGCCCCCCAAGCCCTCACCTGCTCCGAGGCCTCGCCCTCGCTGCTGTAGCAGCAGCCCATGGCGACCGCCGGCACCACCACCGGCTCCGGCAGGGGGCGCGCCGCTCAGCTCACGTGACAGCGCCGGACCGACACCCGCCTGGCCCCCGTGACACAACATTGGGTCACGTGGGGTACGGACACCCAATGGGAGCGCGGGGCCCTCCCATGCTCTTCCGTCCTCCTCCTCCTCTTCCGGCTCCCCGCCCCGCCCTGCGTACGGGCGCCGCTGGTCACGTGATCGTCTGCCAATCAGCGCGCCCTAAGGGAGGCAAAACAAGGCGCCGGAAGCGGCAGGATCCGCCAGGGGGCGCGGTCACGTGACGAGCAGCCAATCAGCGCGCTGGCAGTTGGGGGCAGGAGGAGCACCGCGCCGGCCCCGCCCTTGCACGGCCGCCGTCACGTGTCCGGTGCCGCGAGCGCGCGCGGGCCTGCATCACGTGACATTGAGGGGGTGGGGGAAGGGAAGGGGAGAGGAGTTGCGCTCCCGCGTGGGCCGTGTCACGTGGCACGGAACACGCGTGCGCGGTCACGAGTCTCCGCTTCCCCCAGTGCCACCATTGCCCCCCCATTACTCACCATTGACCCCATCAGGCCCCATTGACCCCCATTGCCCTCGCTGACCCCAATAACCCCATTGACCGCATTGACCACCACTGGCCCCCATTGGCCCCCCCATTGACCCCATTCGTCCCCATTGACCCCACTGACTCCCATTGACCCACATTGACACTATTGACCCCCATTGCCCTTATAGACCCTAGTGCCCCCATTGGCCCCCATTGACCCCATTAGTCCCCATTGACCCCCATTGACCACATTGACACCCATTACCCCATTGACCCCAATACCCCCATTGACCCTATTGACCACATTGACCCCACTGACTCCCATTGACCCACATTGACACTATTGACCCCCATTGCCCTTATAGACCCTAGTGCCCCCATTGGCCCCCATTGACCACATTGACACCCATTACCTCATTGACCCCAATACCCCCATTGACCACATTGACCCCCACTGACCCCATTAGTCCCCATTGACCCCATTAGTCCCCACTAATCCCATTGACTCCATTGACCCCCATTGCCCTTATTGACCCCAGTGCCTCCATTGACCCGCATTGACCCCATTAGTCCCCACTGATCCCATTGACTCCATTGACCCCCATTGCCCTTATTGACCCCAGTGCCTCCATTGACCCGCATTGACCCCATTAGTCCCCACTGATCCCATTGACTCCCATTCACCCCCATTGACACCATTGACCCCCATTGCCCCCCACTGCTTCCATTGACCCCAATGATCCCCATTGCCCCCCACTGACCTCATTGCCCCCACTGATATAAGGAAAGCCAGTGCCTGGAAAACACAGGGTTAAGATACCTCGACCTTCCCTTAGGTCTTGTGGGTCTGCGGGGTGATACAGGAACTTAACCGGGAGCTTAACCGGGAACTTAACCGGGAGCTTAACCGGGAACTTAACCGGGAGCTTAACCGGGAGCTTAACCGCCCTACCGACAAGAGGGAACTGGGTCCCAGCACCCACCTGGGGTGCCCTGGGTCCCAGCACCCACCTGGGGTGCCCTGGGTCCCAGCACCCATCTGGGGTGCCCCGGGTCACAGCACCCATCTGGGGGTGCCCTGGGTCCCAGCACCCATCTGGGGTGCCCTGGGTCCCAGCACCCTGCTGGGGTGCCCTGGGTCACAGCACCCGTCTGGGGTGCCCTGGGTCGCAGCACCCGTCTTGGGGTGCCCTGGGTGCCAGCACCCGTCTGGGGGTGCCCTGGGTCCCAGCACCCACCTGGGGTGCCCTGGGTCACAGCAGCCGTCTGGGGTGCCCTGGGTCACAGCACCCGTCTGGGGTGCCCCGGGTCACAGCACCCATCTGGGGTGCCCTGGGTCCCAGCACCCTTCTGGGGGTGCCCTGGGTCACAGCACCCGTCTGGGGTGCCCCGGGTCACAGCACCCATCTGGGGTGCCCTGGGTCCCAGCACCCTGCTGGGGTGCCCTGTTCCCGTCCACCCCTCCCACTCCCAGCCCCCCGAGGCAGAGCTCCCGAGCATCCCGAGCATCCCGGGCTGCCCCGTGCCTGCCCTGCCCGTTCCGAGGCCGCTTCCAGCTCGCCCGTGACCACCGGAGGGCAGCGCGCAAGCGCCGAGAGGGACCAGGCTGGGGGTCCCGAGCGCCTGGGCTAATTAGAATAGCCCCGCCTCTCTCTCGGACCCTCATGAATATTCATGTTTGTGTCTGACCGGTACCGGCCGCTGAGCCCCGCGGGGTGCGAGTCCGGAGGAGCGCTCCCCCGCGCCCTAAGAATCACCCCTGCTTTAGAGCCCCCCCGGGGCTGTGGAGCCTGACCCCGGGCTGCAGGGGGGTCCCTGAGCCCCCCCAAACCTGCACCCCCTAAACCTGCACATCCAAACCTGCACCCCCAAACCTGCACCCCCCAAACCTGCACATCCAAACCTGCACCCCCCAAACCTGCACCCCCAAACCTGCACATCCAAACCTGCACCCCCAAACCTGCACCCCTAAACCTGCACCCCCCAAACCTGCACATCCAAACCTGCAGCCCCCAACCTGCACCCCCCAAACCTGCACCCCCAAACCTGCACCCCCAAACCTGCACCCCCAAACCTGCACCCCCCCAACCTGCACATCCAAACCTGCACCCCCCCAACCTGCACATCCAAACCTGCGCCCCCAAACCTGCACCCCCCAAAACTGCACCCCCAAACTGGATCCTCCCAAACCCGCACCCCCAAACCCATCCCCAGCCCCCACCCCCTGATCCAGCCCCAACCCCCCCAGTCCCGGCCCCCCCCCAGCCCGGCCCCGCTCAGCGGTAACCGGAGCCGGGGCCGCGGCTCCATCAATTATTGAGAGAGCGGCGGCAGCGCCGGAGCCCAGCACGGAGAGATCCTGATCCCGGTCCTGGTCCTGATCCTGATCCCGGTCCTGATCCTGATCCCGATCCCGGTCCTGATCCCGGTCCTGATCCTGATCCCGATCCCGGTCCTGATCCCAGCTCCTGATCCCTGCTCCTCATCCTGGTCCTGATCCCAACAGCACCGAGTTCTCCTGATCCTGATCCCTACTCCTGCTCCCCATCCCAACAGCACTGAGTGCTCCCAATCCTTCTCCTGATCCCGATCCTGACCCCAGCTCCTGCTCCTGATCTCAACAGCCCGGAGAGATCCCGATCCTTGATCCCAGCTCCTTATCCCAGTGTCCAGAGAGCTCCTGCTCCCAGCATCCTGCCCCTTCCCTGCCTCCCGCTGCTCCTGCCCGCAGCCTGGGACCAGGTACGTGCCCCCCAGCCCCTTGCTGCTCCTGGGGACCCCCAAAGCTCCGGGTGCGGGTGCAGGGGCAGGATCTGGGGGGGGGGGGGGGAACAGGCTGGGGGGCACCGGTGGGGTGAGGAGGCTCTGCGGGGGTGCAGAGCACTGCAGCTCATGGCACAAATGCTGCCTGTGGGGCTGCCTGTGGGGCTGTGTGTGTCTATGGGGCTGTGCTTGTCTCCGGGGCTGTGTCTATGGGGCTGTGTGTGTCTATGGGGCTGTGTTTGCTATGGGGCTGTGTGTGTCTATGGGGCTGTGTTTGCTATGGGGCTGTGTGTCTCTGAGGCTGTGTCTATGGGGGTGTGTTTGCTATGCAGTTGTCCGTGTCTCGGGGGCTATGTGTGTCTATGGGGCTGTGTTTGCTGCGGGGCTGTGTGTGTCTCTGCGGCTGTCTGTGTCTATGGGGCCGTGTGTCTCTGGGGCTGTGTCTATGGGGGTGTGTGTTTGCTATGAGGCTGTGTGTGTCTATGGGGCTGTCCGTGTCCATGGGCCTGTGTGTTTGCTATGGGGCTGTCCATGTCTATGGGGCTGTGTTTGCTATGGGGCTGTCTGTGTCTACAGACATGTCCATGTCTATGGGTCTGTGTTTGCTATGGGGCTGTGTGTGTCTATGAGGTTGTGTTTGCCTATGGAGCTGTGTTTGCTACGGGGCTGTGTATGTCTCTGGGGCTGTCCGTGTCTCTGGGGCTGTGTGTTTGCTATGGGGCTGTGTTTGTTACGGTGCTCTCCATGTCTATGGGTCCATCCCTGTCTCTCCCCCCGCACAGCCCCATGGTGTCGGTGGCCATCGCGCTGGCATTTGTGCCGCTGGTGCTGGCGCTGGCGCTGCGCTCCCGGCACTACGCGGCGCTGGTGGCGCGGGTGGCACTGGGCTGGCTGCGGGACCGGCTCAGCTCCGCGCCGCGCGAGCACCGCGCCCTCCAGTACCTGCTGGCGCACGCGGTGCCCGGCGACCCCCGGCACGTGCTGCTCACCCTCGACCAGTGGAGCCGCCGCTGCGAGCACCTCAGCTGCGTGGGGCCCGACAAAGGTCAGCACCGGCGGCAACGGCGTGGGCACGGCACCGTTGGCATGGCCATGGCACCACTGACATGGTCACGGCATCATTAATATGGCCATAGCATCACTGACATGGCCACGGCACCATTGACATGGCCACGGCATCACTGACATGGTCACGGCATCATTAATATGGCCATAGCATCATTGACACAGCCATAGCATCACTGACATGGCCACGGCACCATTGACATGGCCACAGCATCATTAATATGGCCATAGCATCACTGACATGACCATGGCATCATTGACATGGCCACGGTACCATTGACATGGCCACAGCATCACTGACATGGCCATGGCATCATTGACATGGCCACAGCACCATTGACATGGCCATAGCATCATTGACATGGCCACGGCACCATTGACATGGCCACGGCATCACTGACATGGCCATGGCATCATTGACATGGCCACAGCACCATTGACATGGCCACAGCACCATTGGCATGGCCATGGCATCACTGACATGGCCACAGCATCACTGACACGGTCATGGCATCATTAATATGGCCATAGCATGATTGGCTTTGCCACGGCACCATTGACATGGCCATGGCATCGACATCATTATGGCATCATTGTTATGGCCACAGCACCATTGACATGGCCATGGCACCATTAGTACAGCCATAGCATCATTGACATGGCCATGGCACCATTAATATGGCCATAGCATCATTGACATGGCCACAGAACCATTAATATGGCCATGGCATCATTGGCGTGGCTACAGCATCATTGTTATGGCCATGGCACTGTTAGCATGGCTGAGACACTGTTGACATGGCCACAGTACCACTGGCATGGCCACGGCACTGTTGGTGTGATCCTGGCACCATCAACATGGCCATGGCACCACTGACATGGCTGTGACACCATTGGTGTGGCCACAGCATCACTTGCATGGTCGCGATGCTGTTGGCACAGCCACGGCACTGTTGACATGGCCTTGGTACCACTGACGCAGACATGGCACCATTGGTGTGGCCACGGCATCGTTGACACAGCCACGGTACCATTGGCGTGGCCACAGCATCACTGGCACAGCCCTGGCATCATCCTGGCCTTGGCACCATTGGCATGGCCACGGCACTGCCACCACAGCCCCACGCCAGGGCCACAGCCCCACAACCACCCCCCCACACCACACGGTGCCACTGGGAAGCCCTGTTCCTGCTGGCGACGGGGTCGGTGTCACCATCCCCTGTCCCCACCGACGCCGCTGGCCTCATCCTGCGCCCCCGTTGACGCCGGCGCCCGGCGCCCTGTCCCCGTTGCCGCAGGGCGCGTGGTGGAGCGGGTGCTGAGCGCGCGGAGCCCGCGGCGGGTGCTGGAGCTGGGCACATCCTGCGGGTACGGGGCCGTGCTGCTGGCGCGGGCGCTGCCGCCCGGAGCGCGGCTGCTGACGGTGGAGAGGGACCCGCGGCGAGCGGCCATGGCAGAGAAGGTCATCCGGCTGGCGGGGTTCGATGAGAGCACCGTGAGCAGTGGGGCGGGAATGGGGCGGGATGGGGATGGGAATGGGGATGGGGATGGGGATGGGAATGGGATGGGGATGGGATGGGAATGGGATGGGGATGGGAATGGGATGGGAATGGGATGGGGATGGGAATGGGATGGGGATGGGATGGGAATAGGATGGGGATGGGAATGGGATGGGATGGGAATAGGATGGGGATGGGAATGGGATGGGGATGGGATGGGAATGGGATGGGGATGGGAATGGGATGGGGATGGGATGGGAATGGGATGGGGATGGGATGGGGATGGGATGGGAATGGGATGGGGATGGGATGGGGATGGGATGGGGATGGGATGGGGATGGGATGGGGATGGGATGGGAACAGGCAGGAGCTCATCCGGCTGGCAGAGTTTGATGAGAGCACCGTGAGCACTGGGATGGGGTGGGAATGGGATGGGAACGGGAACAGGCAGGAGCTCATCCGGCTGGCGGGGTTCGATGAGAGCATCGTGATGGGAATGGGATGGGAATGGGGATAGGAATGGGATGTGAATGGGATGGGAACAGGCAGGAGGTCATCCAGCTGGTGGGGTTCAATGAGAGCACCGTGAGCACTGGGATGGGAATGAGGATTGGTAGGGGACAAGATGGGAATGCGCTAAGGAGGGAATGGGTATGGGAATGGGCAGGGGAAGGTCATTGCACTGGTGGGGCTCAATGAAAGGACTGTGAGACAGGGATGGGATGGGAATGGGCAGTGGAGGGCATGGGAATGGGGCAGGGAGGGGATGGGATGGGAATGGGAGTGGGGACGGGATGGGAATGGGCAGGAGAAAGGGGATAGGCAGGGCACAGGGTATGGAACGGGTAGGGGATGGTCAAGGAATGGGGAGCGAATGGGCAAGGGATGAGGAGGGAATGGACAGGGGATGGGATGGCACGGACAGGGAACAGGGATGGGACAAACAGGGAACAGGGAGGGAACGGGCAGGGAATGGACGGAGGATGGGGAGGGAATGGGCAGGGAATGGACAGAGGATGGGGAGGGAGGGAATGGGATGGGAACGGGGAGGAAACGGGCAGTGAATGGACAGAGGATGGGGAGGGAACGGGCAGGGAATGGACGGAGGATGGGGAGGGAACGGGATGGGGACGGGGACGGAGCCCCGTGGAGCGGGCAGGGGCAGGCGCAGCGCTCCCGGCGCAGGTGGAGCTGATCGTGGGCCCCTCGGAGGAGGTGATCCCGCAGCTGCGGGCCCGGCACGGCCTGGACGCGGCCGACTTCATCCTGATGGAGCACGGGAAGCGCTGCTACGAGCGGGACCTGCGGCTGCTGGAGCGGCACCGGCTGCTGGCGGCGGGGGCCACGGTGCTGGCGGACCACGTCCTGTTCCCGGGAGCGCCGCGCTTCCTGCGCTACGCCCGGGGCTGCGGCCGCTTCCGCTGCCGCCTGCACCGCGCCAGCCTCGAGTACTTCCACGGCATCCCCGACGGCATCGCCGAGCTGCGCTACACCGGCAGGCCCGCAGGCGGCAACGGCTCGGGAACCCAGCGCGAAGGGGGTAAGGACGTGGGGGGAAAGAACACACTGGGAATGGGGTGGGAAAGCACTGGGAATGGGGTGGGAACACACTGGGAATGGGGTGGGAAAGCACTGGGAATGGGGTGGGAACACACTGGGAATGGGGTGGGAGCATACTGGGAATGGGGTGGGAAAGCACTGGGAATGGGGTGGGAGCATACTGGGAATGGGGTGGGCACATGGACATGGTGGGAGCATACTGGGAATGGGGTGGGAACACACCAGGAATGGGGTGGGAGCATACTGGGAATGGGGTGGGAACACACTGGGAATGGGGTGGGAAAGCACTGGGAATGGGGTGAGAACACACTGGGAATGGGGTGGGAACGCGCTAGGAACATGGGGGAACACACTGGGAATGTGGTGGGCACATGACCATGGTGGGAGCATACTGGGAATGTGCTGGGAAAGCACTGGGAATGTGGTGGGCACATGGCCATGGTGGGAACACATTGGGAATGTGATGAGAACATGCTGGGAAGGGACTGGGATGGTGGTGGGAATGCGCTAGGAACATGGGGGAACACACTGGGAGTGTGATGGGAACATGCTGGGAAAGCACTGGGAATGTGGCAGGAACATGCACACGGTGGGAACATACTGGGAATGTGGTGGGCACATGATGGGAATGCACTGGGAATGTGGTGGCCGCTGGAGCCACGTCTGGGGGGTGGTTACTTAAAAAGAGAGTTTATTTGGGAATGGGAAGGAATGGCAGCGCCTCAGCCTGGCTTTGGCTCTCTGTGCCCCACAGAGCCCCCCCAGTGCTGTGAGGGGCACAGGGACCCCCCCAGCGCTGCTCCGGTTGGGAACGGCCTCGGCACCCTCAGATCATCCACTGGTCCTGGTCCTGCTCCGCACCCTCCATGTCCACCTGGGAAGCAGGAACGGGAAGGAGCGGGGGAGCCACAGCCTGGGGGTCTCAGCCCCACTCTTTGGGCTCTCAGCCCCACAGCCGAACCCCCCTCACCTCGTTGATCTCCCCGTCGTCAGGGGACTCGTTGTAGTCGTTCATCTCGTCCATGTCCTGCATGTCCTCGTCGTCCTCCGAGTCCTCCTCGCTGTCTTCATCGTCCTCGTCATCCTCCTCCTCCTCCTCGTCGTAGTGCTGCGGCGGGGGCAGACCCGGTCCCGGCCCCGCCTCCCGGCCCCCCCACTCCCGGCCCCATTCCCGGTGTTCCCAGCCCCGGCTCCCACCTCGGACGCCGGTTTCCCGATGGGTACCAAGGTGTTGTCCTTCTCGGCGATGCTCTGGAGCTGGGGGGGGGGGGGGTGAGCAGGGGGTGAGCACCCAAAGCGCCCCCACCCCAGGCAGGGTGGTTCCGGGGGGTGGGGGGCACTGGGGGCCCCATAAGAGTCCCTTGAGTCCCCCCCCCAGTACCCAAGTGCCCTCAATGTCCCCCAAGCGTCCCTTCAGCCCCCCCAGAGCCCCATAAGAGTCCCTTGGGTGCCCCCCCCCGTACCCAAGTGCCCCCAATGCCCCCCAAGCGTCCCTTGAGCCCCCCCAGGGCCCCATAAGAGTCCCTTGGGTGCCCCCCCCAGTACCCAAGTGCCCCCAATGTCCCCCAAGCGTCCCTTCAGCCCCCCCAGAGCCCCATAAGAGTCCCTTGGGTGCCCCCCCCCAGTATCCAAGTGCCCCCAATGCCCCCCAAGCGTCCCTTGAGCCCCCCCAGGGCCCCATAAGAGTCCTTGGGTGCCCCCCCCAGTACCCAAGTGCCCCCAATGTCCCCCAAGCGTCCCTTCAGCCCCCCCAGAGCCCCATAAGAGTCCCTTGGGTGCCCCCCCCCAGTATCCAAGTGCCCCCAATGCCCCCCAAGCGTCCCTTGAGCCCCCCCAGGGCCCCATAAGAGTCCTTGGGTGCCCCCCCCATAACCAAGTGCCCCCCAAGCATCCCTTGAGCCCCCCCCAGAGCCCTTTAAGAGTCCCCCACGTGCTCCCAGTGCCCCCCCCGGGGCTCCCCACGTGTCCCTTAGGGACCCCCCCCGGCGGGGCCGAGCTCAGCCCCAGCCCCCCCCGTTAATTAACCCCTAATTAACGCTGTAATTAACGCTCCCCCCCCCCCCCGCATTAAATCCCCCCCATTCACAGCCTTGAAGCCTCCTTCACCAAACCCGCGTGGTTTCACCCCCCCCCGCACCCAGGCCTGGTGCTGCTGCTCCTGCTGCTGCAGCTCCGTCTCGTCCACGCAGGGCCGGTCCAGGTTGAACCACAGGGACTCGGTGACGCGGGGCAGCAGCGACGGGAACAGCGTGGACATCGCGGGGGGGGGGGGGAACGGGAACGGGAACGGGAACGAACGGGAACAGCACCGGGAGCACCGGGAGCGGCCGCTGCCCACCCGGAAGTGCGGGTTCACGCACGGCGCATGCGCGGAGGGGAGGGGCGAGGCTGGTGAGGCCACGCCCACAAAGGGCGGGGCGGAGTCGGGGAGGTCATGATTGGGAGAGGCGCCCCCTGCCGGCTGGGTGTGGGAGTGCCCGGGACAGCAATGGGGCACCTGTGACCCCTATGGGGCACCTGTGACAGCAATGGAGCACCTCTGACCCCTATGGGGTACCTGTGACAGCAATGGGGCACCTGTGACCCCTATGGGGCACCTGCGACAGCAATGGGGCACCTGTGACCCCTATGGGGCATCTGTGACCCCTATGGGGCACCTGCGACAGCAATGGGGCACCTGTGACCCCTATGGGGTACCTGTGACAGCAATGGGGCACCTGCGACAGCAATGGGGCACCTGTGACAGCAATGGGGCACCTCCGACCCCTATGGGGTACCTGTGACAACAATAGGGCATCTGTGACAGCAATGGGGCACCTGTGACAGCAATGGGGCATCTGTGACCCCTATGGGGCACCTGTGACAGCAATGGGGCACCTGTGACCCCTATGGGGCATCTGGGACCCCTATAGGGTACCTGTGACCCCTATGGGGCACCTGTGACAGCAATGGGGCATCTGTGACAGCAATGGGGCACCTCTGACCCCTATGGGGTACCTGTGACAGCAATGGGGCATCTGTGACAGCAATGGGGTGCCTGGAACCGAGGGCAGGAGCTTCTGTGACCCCAATGGGGGCATCTGTGACCCATGGAGGGGCATTTGCGACCCCATAGGGTGGTACCCACCCCTCCCCGGCTCCCCTGTGCCCCCCCCTGGGGACACCTCTCCTACCCCCAGGGGCATCTCCAGCCCCCTGCGGTGCCCCCTTCCCCCGCAGCACCCATAGGGGGACCCCACAGCTCGGTGGGGGGGGGTCCAATCCTGCCCCTTATGACGGGATCAGGTCATGAGGCCCCCCCCAACCTCCCCCATGGGGCCCATCCCGAACCCCCCCCTTGTCCCCCCCCATCTCCCCTGTGGAGAAGGGAAGGAAAAAACATTCCCGGGTGGATTTTGGCCGCTGCCGGGTCCCACCCGGCGCCGGGAAGACGGAGCAAGGACGCGGCAGCACCCGCCCCACACCGTGCCCCACACCGTGCCCCACTCCGTGCCCCCCCCCGTGCCCCACACGCCGCTGACGTCCCGCGATCGTTGGCCAAGGGTTGCTCCGCACCACGACCTTTGAGATCGCTGCCACCGGCACCCCCCGAGGTAAGGGCCCGATCCCCCGCTACCGGCGCTTGGCCCCATCCCCGCGGCCCCGTTCCCGGCAGGACCAATGGCGGCTCGGTGGCTGCTGGTGCTGCTCGTGGCCTGGCCGGGGGCCACCGGGGCCACCGTGCGGGACTCGGTGCTCAACGTCTGCATGGATGCCAAGCACCACAAGGCGGAGCCGGGCCCCGAGGGGGAGCTCTATGGGCAGGTGGGTCCCTGCTCCCCGCTGGTTCTCCCTGCGCCCGTGGAGCCGAGCCCCGTCCGCACCCGCGGTGCCGAGCCCCGGAGCCGCGGTGCTGAGCCCCGGTGCCGCCGGTGCAGTGCTCGCTCTGGAAGGACAACGCCTGCTGCACGGCCAACACCAGCCTGGAGGCCCACAAGGACCAGTCCTACCTGTACAGCTTCAACTGGGACCACTGCGGGGTGATGCCCCCGCGGTGCAAGCGCCACTTCATCCAGGACACGTGCTTGTACGAGTGCTCCCCCAACCTGGGGCCGTGGATTGACCAGGTGGGGGCAGGAGCCCCCCACAGCCCCCCTGGGGGTGCCCCATAGCTGGGGTGAACGGGGGTGAATTGGGGTGAATGGGGTGAGCAGGGGTGAACTGGGATGAACAGGGGTGAATTGGGGTGAATGGGGTTGAATTGGGATGAATCGGGATGAACAGGGGTGAACTGGGATGAACAGGGGTGAATTGGGGTGAATGGGGTTTAATTGGGATGAACAGGGATGAACTGGGGTGAATGGGGTTGAATAGGGATGAAGTGGGATGAGCAGGGGTGAACTGGGGTGAATTGGGATGAACTGGGGTGAATGGGGATGAAGTGGGATGAACAGGGGTGAACTGGGATGAACTGGGTTGAATTGGAATGAAGTGGGCTGAGCAGGGGTGAACTGGGGTGAATTGGGATGAACTGGGGTGAATGGGGATGAAGTGGGATGAACAGGGGTGAACTGGGATGAACTGGGTTGAATTGGAATGAAGTGGGATGAGCAAGGGTGAACTGGGGTGCATTGGGATGAACTGGGGTGAATGGGGATGAATTGGGATGAACACGGGTGAACTGGGGTGAATGGGGTTGAATAGGGATGAAGTGGGATGAGCAGGGGTGAACTGGAGTGCATTGGGATGAAGTGGGATGAGCAGGGGTGAACTGGAGTGCATTGGGATGAAGTGGGATGAGCAGGGGTGAACTGGGGTGCATTGGGATGAAGTGGGGTGAATGGGGATGAAGTGGGATGAGCAGGGGTGAACTGGGGTGCATTGGGATGAAGTGGGGTGCATTGGGATGAAGTGGGGTGACCGAGGATGGATGGGGGTGACCGGGGCTGCCCGGGGTGAGCTGGGGGTGCCGGGGGTGCCGCAGGCGGACACGAGCTGGCGCCGGGAGAGGATCCTGCACGTGCCGCTGTGCCGGGAGGACTGCGAGCAGTGGTGGGAGGACTGCAAGGAGGCCTTCACCTGCAAGGAGAACTGGCACAAGGGCTGGAACTGGACCTCAGGTCAGGGGGGGGGGCACTGGGGACCCCCCCGTCCCACAGCGGGACCCCCCCGGGGGTCACCACCGCCCCTTGCCACAGCCTGCGTCCCGCTTCCGTGGTGGCTTTGAGGGGGTTTCGGGGGGTTCTGCATGGGTGGGGGGCTCCGTGGTCGGCCCTATGGGAGAGGGGGTCCTTGGTGGGTCCCCATGGGTGGGGGGGTCTCTATGGGTTGGGGGTCTCCATGGTGAACCCGACATCTTGCTGCAGGCGAGGCGGCTTTGGGGGGGTCTTGGAGGGGTCCCCATGGGTTGGGGGTCCCCATGGGCAATCCTATGGCTGTGAGGGAGTCTTGGGGCTTAAGGGTCCCCATAAGTTCAGGGTCGCCATGGTAAATCCTGCCTCTTGACACGGGTGAGGTGGCTGCATCCCAGCTCCATGGTGGCTTTGAGGGGGTCTTGGGAGGCTCCCCATGGCCTCAGTTCTCCGTGGGTTGGAAACCTCTGTTTTCAACCCTGTGGCTTTGAGGGGGTCTCAGGTGGGGTCTCCATGGGTTGGGGGTCCCCATGGGTTGGGGTTCCCCATCCATGGGTTGGGGTCTCCATGGGTTGGGGGTCTCCATGGCCAGCCCTATGGCTCTGAGGGCATCTTGGGGGGTCCCCATGGATTAGGGGTCTCCATGGGTTGGGGGTCCCCATGGGTTGGGGGTCCCCATGGATTGGGGGTCTCCATGGGTTGGGGTTCCCCATGGGTTGGGGGTCCCCATGGGTTGGGGGTCTCAATGGGTTGGGGTTCCCCATGGGTTGGGGGTCCCCATGGGTTGGGGGTCTCAATGGGTTGGGGTTCCCCATGGGTTGGGGATCCCCATGGGTCTCCATGGCCAGCCCTATGGCTCTGAGGGCATCTTGGGGGGTCCCCATGGGTTGGGGGTCTCCATGGGTTGGGGTCCCCATGGGTTGGGGTTCCCCATCCATGGGTTGGGGGTCTCCATGGGTTGGGGGTCCCCATGGCCAGCCCTATGGCTCTGAGGGCATCTTGGGGGGTCCCCATGGGTTGGGGGTCCCCATGGATTGGGGTTCCCCATGGGTTGGGGTCTCCATGGGTTGGGGTTCCCCATGGGTTGGGGGTCCCCATGGGTGGGGGGTCCCCATGGGTTGGGGTTCCCCATCCATGGGTTGGGGGTCCCCATGGGTGGGGGGTCCCCATGGGTTGGGGTCTCCATGGGTTGGGGTCTCCATGGGTTGGGGTTCCCCATGGGTCTCCATGGCCAGCCCTATGGCTCTGAGGGCATCTTGGGGGGGGTCCCCACGGGTTGAGTTTCTCCACGAGCACCCCCAGCAAGACGAGCCCGGACTCCCCCGCAGCCCCCTGCAGGCGAGCGGGGCACGCGAGCGGGTGCCAGTGCCCCCCCCCCCCCCCCCCCGCCCCGGCCGCACTGAGCCCCGCGCTGGCCCCGCAGGTACGAACCGGTGCCCCCGGGGCTCGCTCTGCCGCCGGTTCTCGGCCGTGTTCCCGTCGCCGGCGGCGCTGTGCGAGCGGGTCTGGTCCCATTCCTACCGCTTCAGCGCGCTCGGCCGCGCCAGCGGCCGCTGCATCCGGCTCTGGTGGGACCCGGCCGAGGGCAACCCCAACGCCGCCGTCGCCCGGTTCTACGCCAGCGGCGCCGCCCCCCCCGGCCCCCCCCGGCTCCCGGTACCCGCGGTGCTGGGGCTGCTGCTGCTCCCCGCCGTGCGGGGCGTGCTCTGAGCGCCCCCGGACCGGGCACCCCCAAACTGTGCCCCCCCCATGGACACCCCCAAACCATGTCCTCCCCATAGGCACCCCAAAACCGTGCCCCCCCATAGGCACCCCTAAACCGTGTCCTCCCTATGGGCACCCCCAAACTGTGCCCCCCCCATAGGCACCCCCAAACCATGTCCTCCCTATGGGCACCCCCAAACCGTGCCCCCCCATGGGTACCCCCAAACCGTGCCCCCCCCATAGGCACCCCTAAACCGTGCCCCCCCCATGGGCACCCCAAAACCGTGCCCCCCCATAGGCACCCCTAAACCGTGTCCTCCCTATGGGCACCCCCAAACTGTGCCCCCCCCCATAGGCACCCCCAAACCGTTCCCCCCCATGGGCACCCCCAAACTGTGCCCCCCCCATGGGCACCCCTAAACCGTGCCCCTACCATGGGCACCCCTAAACCGTGTCCTCCCCATAGGCATCCCCAAACTGTGCCCCCTCCCAGTCATCCCTAAACTGTGTCCTCCCTACCATGGGAGCCCCCAAACTGTGTCTGTTCCCCCCCATAGCGCACCCCCAGATGGTGTCATCTCCATGGGGCATCCCCAAACCGTGTCCGCCCCCCCATGGACACCCCCGGCCTGTGTCCTCCCCATGGGGTACCCCCAAACTGTGTGTGTTCCCCAATGGGATCAGCCCAGCTGTGTGTGTGTGTGTCCCCATGGGATACCCCACACTGTGTGCCCCCCCCATGGGGCATCCTCAAACCGCATGTCCCACCCCCATGGGGTACCCCCAGACCGTGTCCCCCCCCCATGGGGTACCGCCAGGCTGTGTCCTCCTCATGGGGCCCCCCCAAACCGTGCCCCCACCGTGGGCAGCCCCACACTGCCTTCCACATAGGTCACTCCGAACCATGTGTCCCTCCCCACGGGACCCCCCCCCACTGTGTGCCCTCCCCATGGGATACCCCCAAACTGTGCGTGTCTCCCCCCCATTGAATAAAGGAAACGCTCCCGCTCCACTTGGAACTGGGGTGCTGTGGGGCTGGGGGGGGCTGGGAGTAGGGAGGGATATGGGGGGGTCCTGCTCCCTTTGGGGGTGAAGCGGGTGTCACCCCACTTATCAGCGCTGGAAAAGGGGGGCTCCCTCCAGAGGCCGACCCCAAACGTGTCCCGGTGCCCGCTGCAGCTCTCGGGGGCGGTCACCCACGTCCGGGGGGGGGGGGGGGGCCCTCGGCCCGGGCCCCCCCACTTCCGTCCCCCTCCCGCCCTTCCCGGCCTCTCTGCCCCCGGTGCCCCCCCCCCCGGTGTCCCCCTCTCTCGGGGCTCCCCCCTTCCCCCCGGCGCTTTCCTTTCCCCGGTGCCCCCGCCCCCCCCCCCCCCGGTGCTCCCCCTCTTCCGGTGCCCCCCGCTGATCCCCCCCCCCCCGGTGCTCCCGACCCCATCGGTGCCCCCCCCCCTCCCATCGGTGCCCCCCGGCTGCTGCCCCGCTCCCTCCCCCCCTCCCTCCCCCGTTCCCCCTCCCCCCGCTCCCCGCCCTCCGCTTCCTCCCCCGGTTCCCCCCCCCCCCCCTCTTTTCCCCGCCCCCCTCCCGGTCCCGCTCCCCCCCCCCCCTCCCGCCCCCCGCCTGGCCCCGCCCCGGCGCGCTCCCGGTCGGAGCATGGCGGGCGCGGGGGGCGGCGCGGGGCCCCCCCCGGGCTGGTACCACCGGGACCTGAGCCGGGCCGCGGCCGAGGAGCTGCTGGCGCGGGCGGGGCGGGACGGGAGCTTCCTGGTGCGGGACAGCGAGAGCGTCCCCGGGGCCTTCGCGCTGTGCCTGCTGTGAGCGCCGGAGCGGGACCGGAGCGGGACCGGGGCGCGACGGGGGGAACGGGACCGGGACGGGGGGAACGGGACCGGGACGGGGGGAACGGGACCGGGACGGGGGAAGTGGGAGCGGGGCTGAAAGGGGGGTACCGGGGTCCCTGCTGTGAGCACTGGGAGCGGGGGGGGATCGGGACCGGGACCCGACCGGGGGGAGCGGGACCGGGACAGGGCAAGCGGGACCGGGACGGGGGGAGAGGGAATGGGGGTGAAAGGGGGGTACCGGGGTGCCTGCTGTGAGCACTGGGAGCGGGGGGGATCGGGACCGGAACGGGGGTAGTGGGACCGGGACTGGACTGGGACGGGGGGAGCGGGACTGGAACTGAACCGGGACGGGGGGATTGGGACCGGGACCGGACCGGGGGCAGCGGGACCGGGACGGGGGGGAGTGGGACCGGGGGAAGTGGGAATGGGGGTGAAAGGGGGGTACCGGGGTGCCTGCTGTGAGCACTGGGAGCTGGGGGGGGATCGGGACCGGAACGGGGGGGACCGGGGGCACGCGCGGTGCCTGCAGGGAGTGGGGGGAGCACCGGTGACTTCCCTGAGGGTTCGGGGGGGGCACCCGGGGGGGGGGGGGTCTGGGGGACACCCACGGGACATGGGGGTCACCAGCACTGCGGGGGGAGATTGGGAACTGGGGAGAGCCAAAGGGGGGGACTTGGGGGGCACCCACTTGGGGCTGGGGGCCCGGGGGACCCGGCACTGACAGACTGGGGGATACGGGGGCCCTGCGTGGGGGGCCACTGGCAGGGGTCAGGCCCTCTGGAGCTGGAGGGGGGCATCCTCTACCCCATAACTGGGGGTCCCTGAGGGCTGGGGGGATCCCTGTGCCCACGGCTCGCCCTATGGAGTTCGGGGGTCCCAGGGTGTTCTTGGCATGTTCCAGGTGCTCCTGGTGCTCCCGGTGCTCCGGGCTGTGCCTCTGGCCCCCCTCGGGGCCTGTTGTGGTTGTGGCACCTCCAGTTTGGCTCTTTGCTCCCTTGGGCTCCTTATGGCAAAAGAGGGAAAACTGGGAATTCCCAGCATGTGCCACATCCATCCCTCCCTCCATCCTCCATCCATCCATCCATGCATCCATCCCTCCATCCATCCATCCACCCACCCATCCATGCATCCATCCCTCCCTCCCTCCCTCCCTCCATCCACCCCTGCGGCAACCCCGGCTCCCACTGTCACTGCTGGTACCCGGGTGCCGGCCCCCGCGGGTGCTGGGGGTGCCCGGTGAGGGGGGGCCCTGCTCGGGCTCTGCTGCCGGTGCCACGGGAGCGGCTGCTCCGTGGGGTCGGGGCCCGGCCCCGGGATGCGGGAGCGGCGCCGGTGCCGCGCGGGGGCGGTTGGGGCCGCGGCCGGAGCCTAAAAATAGCCTCGGGAGCAGGAGGAGGGACGGGAATTGCGCCGGGAATGCGGCGGCCGCGGCTTCCTGTGACCCCCCCGGCGGCGGCGGCGGCCCCTGCGCGGGCCCCTGGCTCCCCGTGGTCCCCAGTCCGTGAAGGGGGCACCCCTGTGGCGCCGCTGGGGACGGGCCCCCCCCCGGTGGCAGAGACCCCGGGGGCAGCACCCATGGGGGTCCCCGGCACCCCCCATCCGCCACCCCCCCCCCCCCGCCCCGTACCAACCCCGTTACTCAGGGACCCCCCCCCCCCCCCCCGTGCTTCTCCCCCCATGGGGGTTCCTGCTATGGGACCCTCTTGTCCCCCCTGTTTGGTGGGTCCCTCTATTGAGCCTATGCTGGGGCTCCCCATGCACCCCCCCATTGGGGCTCTGTTCTCCCCAATTTTGGGGTCCCTGTACGGGCCCCATCACCCCTCAGTTTGAGTTCCTGCTATGGGCCCCCCCTTTGTCTCCCCCAGTTTGGGGGCCCCTGTATTACCCCTGTGTTGGGGTTCCCTGTGTTCCCCTTATCTCTCCTTGCTGTTCCTGCTATGGGGACTCTTTGCCCCCTAATTTGGGGGTCCCAATATGCCCCCCATCACCCTCCCAGTGGGGTTCTTGCTGTGGGGACCCTGATGGTGCTTTAAGGCTTGGGGATCTCTGTGTGTGTCCCCAGTCCCATCAGTTGTGGGGGTCCCAGAGGGACCCCCCCAACACCAGTTTGGGATACCCCATGTTGCCCCCCCCTCTGGCTTCCATTGAGTTGGGCATCCGCAGATCCCACTGGGGCCTCACATGGCCTCATATGGCCCCAGATCCCATATGGACCTCCATGACCCCCCTGGCTGGGTATTGGGGGGGGGCAGAAATGGGGGACCCTGCACTGTGGGGAGCAGGGGACCTGGGGGACCCGGTCTGTGGGGTGACATGAAGGGACCTGGTACCATGGGGTGACATGAGGGGACCCAGCAGTATGGGGAGCAGGGGACAGGAAGGGGTGACACGAGGGGACCTGTCACTGTGGGGTGGCACTGGGGGGAGGCCTGGTGCCATGGGGATGGATGGCACTGGGGGACCCGGCGCTGTGGGGCGTGAGTGGCACGAAGGGATCTGGCTTCCACTGGGAAAGGAGCTGCTTCCTGCTGCTCCAGGCTCTGGACATGGGGGTCAATGGCGGGGGCAAGTTGGGGGTCACTCTGGGTCCCCCAGCACCCATCCAGGACCCCCAGCATCCCCCCCCAAGAGCCATTTTCCCATGGGATCCACACTGAGACCTGGCAGCCCATAGGGAATGTGGCCCTGGAGCCCCTTGCGATGCTCATGGGTGCCCTACGGGGGGGGGGGGGTTCCAGCCCGATGGGTGCCCCCCATGGCTTGTGGGGGGCAGACGGGGGGACCCCTCCGCATCACCCCATTGATGCCCCCGTTGCCGGCAGGTTCCAGAAGCACGTGCACACGTACCGCATCCTGCCGGATGAGGAGGACTTCCTGGCCGTGCAGGTGGGGGTCACCCCCGGCCGGGACATGGGGACCCCCCCCCCCCGAGCCCTGGGGATGGGACACGGGGGTGCAGCGCCCGTTACACCCCGTGCGCCCCGCGGGGGGCTCAGCGCTGTGGGTGCTGCCGGGGCCGGGGCTGGGGCTGGCGGCGGCCGCTCCTCGGCCGCGTCCCGCCCGGCCCGCGGCGCCGCCGGGTATTTATAGAGCAACAAAACGCTCTTTGTGCCGGAGGGAGCAGGAAGGAGCCGCTTCCAGGAGGGGGAGAATGCGGGAGGGTGCCTGCGCCCAGCGCCTGCACCCAGTGCCCTGCCTGTGCCCTGCCTGCACCCAGCGCCCAGCCTGCACCCTGCCTGCGCCCAGCCCCTGCACCCAGTGCCCTGCCTGCACCCAGCACCCTGCCTGCACCCAGCACCCTGCCTGCACCCTGCCTGCACACAGCGCCCAGCCTGCACCCAGTGCCCTGCCTGCACCCAGCACCTGCACCCAGAGCCCTGCCTGCGCCCAGCACCTGCACCCAGTGCCCTGACTGTGCCCTGCCTGCACACAGCGCCCTGCCTGCGCCCAGCACCCTGCCTGCACCCTGCCTGCACACAGCGCCCTGCCTGCGCCCAGCACCCTGCCTTCACCCAGCACCTGCCCTGTGCCCAGCACCCTGCCTGCGCCCAGCGCCCTGCCTGCACCCAGAGCCCTGCCTGCACCCACTGCCCTGCCTGCGCCCAGCACCCTGCCTGCACCCACTGCCCTGCCTGCACCCAGCACCCTGCCTGCACCCATTGCCCTGCCTGCGCCCAGCGCCCTGCCTGCACCCAGCACCCTGCCTGCACCCAGCGCCCTGCCTGCACCCAGCACCCTGCCTGCACCCAGCACCCTGCCTGCACCCATTGCCCTGCCTGCACACAGCGCCCTGCCTGCACCCAGCGCCCTGCCTGTGCCTGCTGCCTGTGCCCTGCACCCAGCAGCAGCAGCAGCCCCCCATAGGGCTCAGCACCATGGGGCCGGCCCTCATCCTACATGGGGGATGCCCCTGGATGGGACCTTGCAAGGGCTCTGGGTGACTCCAGGGGTGCCCCCCTCTCGGGGGGGGGGGTCTCCCTTGGCCATGGGGGTGCCGCTCACAGCCCCGTGTCCCGCAGACGTCTCAGGGGGTGCCGGTGCGGCGGTTCCAGACGCTGGGCGAGCTGATCGCGCTGTACCTGCAGCCCAACCAGGGGCTCGTCTGCGCCCTGCTCTTCCCCGTCGAGCGCGACAAGGACCGCGACGCCGCCGAGGACCGGGACTACTCGGGTACGGGGAGGGGGCCCTGGGGACCCCATAGCCCCTTGGGGACCCCATAGCCCCGCGGGCTCTGCCTGACCTCGCCGCCCCGTTGCAGATGGGGACGATGAGAAACCCCCGTTGCCACCGCGCTGCGGCTCCAGCAGCGGCTGTAGCACCGCGGGGGGGCTCAGCCCGGCCGGCCCCGCAGCGGCCGTGCCCGATGGGGCAGCCGAGAGGTGAGGGCAGCAGCACCGTGCCCCGTGTGCCCACCCCGTCCCTGCCCCGTCCCATTCTCTCCCCATCCCTGCCCCATCCCATCCCTGCCCATCCTTTGCCCCATCCCTGCCCCATCCCATCTCTTCTCCATCCCTGCCCCTCCCCATCCCTGCTCCATCCCTGCCCCATCTCTGACCATCCTCATCCCTGCCCCTCCCTATCCCCTGCCCTATCCCTGCCCATCCTGTGCCCAATCCTTGCCTTGTCCCATCTCTTCTCCATCCCTGCCCCCCCCCATCCCCTGCCCCATCCCTGCCCATCCTTTGCCCCATCCCTGCCCCATCCCATCCCTGCCCCATCTCTGCCCATCCCCATCCCTGCCCCATCCTATCCCTGCCCCTCCCCAACCCCTGCCCCATCCCTGCCCCATCTCTGCCCATCCCCATCCCATCCCCACCCCATCCCTCCCCTCCCATCGCTGTTCCTCCCTCCCGCAGCCCCAACGGTCCCTGCCCGCTGCCCCACGAGTACCTGCGGAGCGCTCAGTACTCGCTGGACCTGGCGGGGGTGCAGGGGGGGGCCACGTCCCTGCCGCACCTGAGCCGGGCGCTGAGCGCCTCTTGCCGGCGGCTGCACAGGTGGGTGCGGGCCGGGGGGGGGGGGGGGGTGTGTCCGGAGGGGCGGCCCCCGCTGATCCCCCCCCCCCCCGCAGTGAGGTGGACAAGGTCCTGGCCGGGCTGGAGACCCTGGCCAAGGTGTTCGACCCCCAGAGCGCCCCCGGCGTGGGCAGGGCCCTGCAGCAGGTGAGGGACGGGGGGGGGGCGTCAGGGGGAGTGTCAATGGGGGCATCAACGGTGGCGTCAATGTGGGCTTCAGTGGGGGCATCAATGGGGGCATCAATGGGGGTGTCAATGGGGGCATCAATGGGGGCATCAATGGGGGTGTCAATGGGGGCATCAATGGGGGTGTCAATGGGGGCGTCAATGGGGGTGTCAATGGGGGCGTCAATGGGAGCATAGGGGAGCATCAATGGAGAAGTTAATGGCATCAATGGGGGTGTCAAATGGGGGCTTCAATGAGGGAATCGATGGGAGCATGTGGGGGCATCAATGGAGATGTCAATGGCATCAGTGGGGGCATCAGTAGGGGTGTCAATGGGGGCTTCAGTGGGGGCATCAATGGGGGCATCAATGGGGGTGTCAATGGGGGCATCAATGCGAGCATGGGGGGGCATCAATGGAGAAGTTAATGGGGGCATCAGTGGGGGTGTCAAATGGAGGCTTCTTTGGGGGCATCAATAGGAGCATGTGGGGGCATCAATGGAGATGTCAATGGCATCAGTGGGGGCATCAATGGGGGCTTCAATAGGGGCATCAATGGGAGCATGGGGGGGCATCAATGGAGAAGTCAATGGGGGCATCAGTGGGGGCATCAATGGGGATGTCAGTGGGGTATCAACAGGACACCCCAGGGGGCTGCATGGCTGTGAAAGCAGCCATGGGATGTGGTGAGAGCACACTGGGGATGCACTGGGAACAGGATGGGAATGTGCTGGGGACGTGGTGGGATAATGGTGGGCATTCACTGGGAGGGCAGTGGGAATGCACTGGGAGCATGGTGGGAATGTGGTGGGAACATGGAAACTCACCGGGAGCACACTGGTAATGTGGGATCACATTGGGAATACGCTGGGGACATGGTGGGAATGGGTGGGAGCACGGTTGAAGTGTGATGGGAACACACTTGGAATGTAGTGGGAACATGGTGGGAATGTAATGGAAGTGTGCTGGGAATATGGTGGGAATGTGCTGGGAACATGGGGGGAACACGCTGGGAGCACACCTGGAATGGGCTGGGAATGTGGTGGGAGCACGATGGAAATTTGCTGGGAGCATACTGGGAATGTGGTGAGGGTCCCACTGTCCGCTATGGGTGGTGGGGAAGCCATTAAGAAACATCCATCCATGGAGGGGGGGGGGTGGATCCTGATGCTCCAAGGGAGCTGGGGTGGATGTGGGGGCTGGGGGTGGATGTGGGGGTCCGAAGTGGCCCTGGCGGTCCCATCCCGCTGTGGCCCGGTTGCAGCCCATGGGGCAGGGAGGGGAGCAGGAGCTGGAGACGCTGGTGCTGAAGCTGTCGGTGCTGAAGGATTTTCTCTCCAGCATCGAGAAGAAGGTGAACTGGGGGGGTCCCAGCATGGGGGGAGATGGGTTGGGTCCTGGACCAGGTATGGCACCAGCTGGGGCTGCAATGGGGTGGTCCCAGGGGTGAAGGCTGGTGGATGCGGTGCTGGGTTGGCCATGGACCCCATGGTGATGGGTTGGTGGGACATGATTGACCCCATGGTGATGGGTTGGTGGATGCGGTGCTGGGTTGGCCATGGACCCCATGGTGATGGGTTGGTGGACAGGGTGCTTGGTGCTGGATTGACCATGGTGTGAGAATGATGATGATGGTGTGATGATGTGATGGCGATGATGATGATGTGATGACGATGAAGATGATGAGGATGATGATGTGAATAATGATGATGATGTGATGAGAATGATGATGTGAATGATGATGGTGTGATGATGATGATGTGAATTATGATGATGATGATGTGATGATGATGATGTGATGATGATGACAATGTGAATGATGATGTGATAATGATGAAGATGATGATGTGATGATGATGATGATGATGTGAATGATGATGATGATGGTGTGATGATGTGAATGATGATGATGTGATGATGACAATGTGAATGAAGATGTGATGATGATGATGATGATGATGATGATGTGAATGATGATGATGTGATGATGATGATGATGATGTGAATGATGATGATGTGATGATGATGATGTGATGATGTGATGATGATGATGATGATGATGATGTGAATGATGATGATGATGATGGTGGTGGTGGTGGGGGCTCCCCCAGGCGCTGAAGGCTCTGCAGGAGATGAGCTCGGCCGCCCCCAGCACCCCCCCGCAGCCCCTGTCCCGCAAGGCCAAGAGCATCCCGGTGCAGACCTTCGAGGTGAGCCCCATCCCCACCACGGGGACGGACCTGGCCTGGGGTCAGCATCGGCTGTATCCATCCAGTGCGGCACCGAGGGCGCGAAGCCCTGGGGGCGGGCTCTGGGGGTGTCCCGTCCCCCCAGCACCCAGTGTCCCATAGGTGAAGCTGGACGTCACCCTGGGGGACCTGACCAAGATCGGGAAGTCCCAGAAGTACACCCTGAGCGTGGACGTGGAGGGTGGGAAGCTGGTGGTGCTGAAGAAGCAGAAGGACACGCAGGAGGACTGGAACACCTTCACCCACGACAAGAGTGAGGGGGGACCCTTCGGTACCGGGCTGGGCGCCCTCGGGCGTCCCCGTCCGCGTGCCGGGATGGAGTGGGGTGGGTGCCGGTGTCCCCCCGGCCCCGCGGCTCATCCCGGCTGCTCCTGCGCTCCCAGTCCGGCAGCTGATCAAATCCCAGCGCGTGCAGAACAAGCTGGGCATCGTCTTCGAGAAGGAGAAGGACAAAACGCAGCGGAAGGACTTTGTGTTCGCCAGCGCCAGGGTGGGCCCCACGGGAGAAGGGGGGGCCATTGGAGGTGGGGGGTCCATTGGAGATGGGGGGTCCCCATTGGAGATATTGGGTCCATTGGAGATGTGAGGTCCATTGGAGATGGGGGGTCCATTGGAGATGAGGGGTCCCCATTGGAGATGTTGGGTCCATTGGAGATGTGAGGTCCATTGGAGATGGGGGGTCCCCATTGGAGATGGGGGGTCCATTGGAGATGAGGGGTCCCCATTGGAGATGTATGGTCCATTGGAGATGTGGGGTCCCCATTGGAGATGTTGGGTCCATTGGAGATGTGAGGTCCATTGGAGATGGGGGGTCCCCATTGGAGATGGGGGGTCCATTGGAGATGAGGGGTCCCCATTGGATATGTATGGTCCATTGGAGATGTGGGGTCCCCATTGGAGATGTTGGGTCCATTGGAGATGTGAGGTCCATTGGAGATGGGGGGTCCCCATTGGAGATGGGGGGTCCATTGGAGTTGAGGGGTCCCCATTGGAGATGTATGGTCCATTGGAGATGAGGGGTCCCCACTGGAGATGTGGGGTCCCCATTGGAGATGTGAGGTCCATTGGAGATGGGGGTTCCATTGGATATGAGGGGTCCCCACTGGAGATGTGGGTTCCCATTGGAGATGCAGGGTCCATTGGAGATTTGGGGTTCCATTGGAGATGAGGGGTCCCCATTGGAGATGTGGGGTCCATTGGAGATGTGGGATTCCACTGGAGATGTGGGGTCCCCTTTGGAGATGAGGTTCCCCACTGGGGATGTGGGGTCCCCATTGGAGATGTGGGTCCTGCTTGGAGATGGACGATCCCCTTTGGAGTCAGGGGTGCCCACTGGAGACAGGAGGGGTCCCCACTGGGGATGGGAGGGGCAGGATTTAGCCCCCCATAGGGACGGGTGCTGGTGCTGGTGGCTGAGGGATGCGCTCCTGTGGTCCCTGCCTGGCCCATGGGGTGCTGGGTTGGGGGGTGCTGGGGGGGTCCCCACTGACCCCCCCCGTGCCCCACAGAAGCGAGAGGCCTTCTGCCAGCTCCTGCAGCTGATGAAGAACCGCCATTCCCACCAGGATGAGCCCGACATGATCTCCATCTTCATCGGCACGTGGAACATGGGTGAGAGCGTGCTGGGAATGCGCTGGGAGCACACTGGAATGTGGTGGGGATGCACTGGGAGCACACTGGAATGTGGTGGGGATGCGCTGGGAACATGGTGGGGATGCGTCGGCAATGTGTTGAGAGCGTGGCTGAGAACAGGCTGGGAATGTGCTGGGAATGTGGTGGGAACATGGTGGGACCGCATTGGGAACATGGTAGGAACACACTGGGAATGCACTGGGAACATGCTGGGAACGCATTGGGAATGTGATTGGAATGTGGGGGGAACACCCTGGGAACGTGGTAGGAACACACTGGAATGTTCTTGGAACATGGTGGGAATGAACTGGGAACATGGTGGGAATGAACTGGGAACATGGTGGGGATGCACTGGTGATGTGTTGAGAGCATGGTTGAGAACAGGCTGGAAATGTGCTGGGAATGTGGTGGGAACACAATGGGAACGTGGTAGGAACCTGTTGGGAATATGTTGGGAACATGGGAATGTGGAGGGAACATGGTGGGAACGCATTGGGAACGTGGTGGGAACACACTGGGGATGCTCTTGGAACATGGTGGGGATGCACTGGGAACATGGGAATGCATTGGGAATGCACTGGGAACACGGTGGGAGCACATCAGGAACGTGGTTGGAACGCGCTGGGAGCGTGGGTCTGGGGGGGTCCCACGAGCTCCGGGAGCACCTTTGGGTGCCCCCCCCCCCCCCCCCCCCAACGAGCGCCCCCCTCCCGCAGGCAGCGTGCCCCCCCCCAAGAGCATCGCCTCGTGGGTGACGTCCAAGGGGCTGGGCAAGACGCTGGAGGAGGTGTCGGTGGCCCTGGCCCACGACATCTACGTGCTGGGCACGCAGGAGAACTCCCTGGGCGACAAGGAGTGGGTGGATTTCCTGCGCGCCGCGCTCAAGGACTGCACCGACCTCGAGTACCGCCCGGTGCGAGCCGGGGGGGGGGGGCCCCGTGGGGCCCGGGGGTGCTGGGGTCCTGCGGGTGCCGGAGAAGGGGCCTGAAGGGGTTGCCGGGTGCTGGGGGGCCCTGAGGGTGCTGGGGAGGGTTTGGGGTCTTGGAGGTCTTTGGGGGTGCTGGGAGTTATGGGGGGGGGTGCTGGGGGTCCCTGGGGTGCTGGGGGGTCCCAAGGGTGCTGGGGGGTCCCTGTGGTGCTGGGGGTCCCAAGGGTGCTGGGGGTCCCTGGGGTGCTGGGGGGCCCTGAAGGTGCTGGGGAGGGTTTGGGGTCTTGGAGGTCTTTGGGGGTGCTGGGAGTTATGGGGGGGGGGGGTGCTGGGGGTGCTGGGTGTCCCTGGGGTGCTGGGGGGTCCCAAGGGTGCTGGGGGGTCCCTGGGGTGCTGGGGGCCCCAAGGGTGCTGGGGGTCCCTGGGGTGCTGGGGGGCCCTGAGGGTGCTGGGTAGGGTTTGGGGTCTTGGAGGTCTTTGGGGGTGCTGGGAGTTATGGGGGGGGGGGGTGCTGGGGGTGCTGGGTGTCCCTGGGGTGCTGGGGGGTCCCAAGGGTGCTGGGGGGTCCCTGGGGTGCTGGGGGGTCCCAAAGGTGCTGGGGGTCCCGGGGGTGCTGGGGGGTCCCTGGGGTGCTGGGGGGTCCCAAGGGTGCTGGGGGGTCCCAAGGGTGCTGGGGGTCCCAGGGGACTCAGTCCCATCATTGGGGGCTTTGGGGCGGCTGAGGGGTGCCCCAAGGACCAGCCCTTGGTGGGCAAAGGTGGCTGCAAGGAGCCACCCGTGGTGTGGTGATGGTGGTGTTGGTGACACCGGGGGGTGTTGGTGATGGTGACAATGCAGGGTGTTGGTGATGGTGACACTGGGAGGTGTTGGTGACACCGGGGGGTGTTGGTGATGGTGACACTGGGAGGTGTTGGTGACACCAGGGGGTGTTGGTGATGGTGACACTGGGAGGTGTTGGTGACACTGGGGCGGTGTTGGTGATGGTGACACTGGGGGTGTTGGTGACACTGGGATGTGTTGGTGATGGTGGCACTGGGGGTGTTGGTGACACTGGGGAGGTGTTGGTGATGGTGATACCAGGGGGTGTTGGTGACACTGGAGGCTGTTGGTGATGGTGATACTGGGGGGTGTTGGTGACACTGGGAGGTGTTGGTGTTGGTGACACTGGGGCGGTGTTGGTGGTGGTGATACCGGGGGTTGTTGGTGGCACTGGGGGTTGTTGGTGACACTGGGGGTGTGTTGGTGATGGTGACATCGGGGGGTGTTGATGATGGTGACACCGGGAGGTGTTGGTGACACTGGAGGCTGTTGGTGATAGTGGCACTGGGGGGTGTTGGTGACACTGGGGGGGTGTTGGTGCCGGTGGCACTGGGGATGCCGGTGCCGCTGACGCCGGGGTTACCGCAGGTGGCGGTGCAGGCGCTGTGGAGCATCAAGGTGGTGGTGCTGGTGAAGCCGGAGCACGAGAACCGCATCAGCCACGTCAGCACCTCCAGCGTCAAGACCGGCATCGCCAACACCCTGGGTAGGGGGGGGGGACGGGGGGGGGCGAGGAGGGATGGGGGGGGGGGGGCGGGGGTCATGGGGGGGTCCTGCACCGCGGGGGCTGCACAAGCGGGGGCAGTGCCTGTGCACATCGGGGGGGCCGTGCTCAGGCGCTGTCCCTGTGCCCCCCCCCCGTCCCCCCCCCCCGTGCCCCCGCAGGGAACAAAGGCGCCGTCGGGGTCTCCTTCATGTTCAACGGCACCTCCCTGGGCTTCGTCAATTGTCACCTGACCTCGGGCAGCGAGAAGACGGCGCGGTGAGACCCCGAGAGCACCCAGAGCACCCAGAGAGCACCCATAGGGCACCCACAGGGCACCCAGACAGCACCCAGAGCACCCAGAGAGCACCCATAGGGCACACAGGGAGCACCCAGAGCACCCATAGGCCACCCACAGGGCAGCCAGACAGCACCCAGAGCACCCAGACAGCACCCAGAGCACCCATAGGGCACACAGAGAGCACCCAGAGCACCCATAGGGCACCCACAGGGCACCCACAGGGCACACAGAGAGCACCCAGAGAGCATCCATAGGGCACCCATAGAGCACCCATAGGGCACACAGAGAGCACCCAGAGCACCCATAGAGAACCTATAGAGCACCCATAGAGCACCCACAGAGCATCCATAGATCACACAGAGAGCACCCATAGAGCACCCATAGGGCACACAGAGAGCACCCAGAGCACCCATAGGGCACACAGAGAGCATCTATAGCACCCGTAGCACCCATAGAGCACCCATAGAGTACCCATAGAGCACCCACAGCAGCCACAGAGCACTCAGACCACCCACAGAGCACCCATAACACCCACAGCACCCATAACGCCCATTGCAGCCACCAGCATGTGAACAGCACCCCCCAAACAGCACACAAATAGGACCCAACAGCACCCAACTGCTTGCACCAGCACCCAACAGCACCAAACATCACCCACCAGCACCCTTACAGGACCCACAGCACCACAACATCACGCATCAGCACCCAGCTGCAGCACCCACCAGCACCCATCAGCACCCAGCTGCAGCACCCATCAGCACCCATACAGGATCCACAGCACCACAACATCACCCAGCAGCACCCAGCTGCAGCACCCATCAGCACCCATACAGGATCCACAGCACCACAACATCACCCATCAGCACCCATCAGCAGCACCCAGCAGCACCCATACAGGATCCACAGCACCACAACATCACCCATCAGCACCCAGCTGCAGCACCCATCAGCACCCATACAGGATCCACAGCACCACAACATCACCCATCAGCACCCAGCTGCAGCACCCAGCAGCACCCATCAGCAGCACCCATCAGCACCCATACAGGATCCACACCACCACAACATCACCCAGCAGCACCCAGCTGCAGCACCCATCAGCACCCATCAGCACCCATACAGGTTCCACAGCACCACAACATCACCCAGCAGCACCCAGCTGCAGCACCCATCAGCACCCATCAGCAGCACCCATCAGCACCCATACAGGATCCACAGCACCACAACATCACCCAGCAGCACCCATACAGGATCCACAGAACCACAGTATCACCCATCAGCACCCATCAGCAGCACCCATCAGCACCCATACAGGATCCACAGCACCACAATATCACCCATCAGCACCCATCAGCACCCATCAGCACCCATACAGGATCCACAGCACCACAACATCACCCATCAGCACCCATACAGGATCCACAGCACCACAACATCACCCATCAGCACCCATCAGCAGCACCCAGCAGCACCCATACAGGATCCACAGCACCACAACATCACCCATCAGCACCCAGCTGCAGCACCCATCAGCACCCATACAGGATCCACAGCACCACAACATCACCCATCAGCACCCAGCTGCAGCACCCAGCAGCACCCATCAGCAGCACCCATCAGCACCCATACAGGATCCACACCACCACAACATCACCCAGCAGCACCCAGCTGCAGCACCCATCAGCACCCATACAGGTTCCACAGCACCACAACATCACCCAGCAGCACCCAGCTGCAGCACCCATCAGCACCCATCAGCAGCACCCATCAGCACCCATACAGGATCCACAGCACCACAACATCACCCAGCAGCACCCATACAGGATCCACAGAACCACAGTATCACCCATCAGCACCCATCAGCAGCACCCATCAGCACCCATACAGGATCCACAGCACCACAATATCACCCATCAGCACCCATCAGCACCCATACAGGATCCACAGCACCACAACATCACCTATCAGCACCCATCAGCAGCACCCATCAGCACCCATACAGGATCCACAGCATCACAACATCACCCATCAGCACCCATCAGCAGCACCCATCAGCACCCATACAGGATCCACAGCACCACAACATCACCCAGCAGCACCCAGCAGCACCCATACAGGATCCACAGCACCACAATATCACCCATCAGCACCCATCAGCACCCAGCAGCACCCATACAGGATCCACAGCACCACAACATCACCCAGCAGCACCCATCAGCAGCACCCATACAGGATCCACAGCACCACAACATCACCCAGCAGCACCCATCAGCAGCACCCATCAGCACCCATACAGGATCCACAGCACCACAACATCACCCATCAGCACCCAGCAGCAGCACCCAGCTGCAGCACCCATCAGCACCCATCAGCAGCACCCAGCACCCTGACCGCGCCGTGTCCCCGCGCAGGCGGAACCAGAACTATGTGGACATCCTGCGCCTGCTCTCGCTGGGGACAAGCAGCTGAGCTCCTTCGACATCTCCCTGCGCTTCACCCACCTCTTCTGGTTCGGGGACCTCAACTACCGCCTGGACATGGACATCCAGGTGAGGCCCCGCGCCCGCCCCGCGCCCCCCGGCCCCGGCCGCTCACCGCCTCCAGCCCCCCCGCAGGAGATCCTCAACTACATCGGGCGCCGGGAGCTGGAGCCGCTGCTCCGGGTGGATCAGCTCAACCTGGAGAAGGAGAAGCACAAAGTGTTCCTGCGCTTCGGTGGGCACCGCGCCGGCGGCACCGCGGGCACCGCTGCGCGCCCGGGGGCTGCTGACCCCCAACCCCGTCCCTGCAGGAGAGGAGGAGATCACGTTCCCCCCCACCTACCGCTACGAGAGGGGCTCCAGGGACACCTACGTGTGGCACAAGCAGAAGCCAACGGGGGTGAGCGGTGATGGGGGGGCATGGGGGTGTGTGTGGGGGGGGGGCATGGGGGGAATGGAGTCGTGGTGGGGATGGGGGGGGCATGGTGGGGATGGGGGCATGGTGGGGATGGGATCATGGTGGGATGGGATCATGGTTTGGATGGGATCATGGTGGGATGGGATCATGGTTTGGATGGGGTCAAGGTGGGGATGGGGACATGGTGGGGATGGGATCATGGTGGGATGAGGGCATGGTGGGGATGGTGGGGATGGGGGCATGGTGGGATGGGGGCATGGGGGGGATGGGGGGGTCATGGTGGGGATGGGGTCAAGGTGGGGATGGGGTTGTCATGGTGGGGATGGGGTCATGTTGGGGATGGGGTCATGGTGGGGATGGGTCATGGTTGGGATTAGGGTGCTCATGTTGGGTTTGGGGGTCTCAGTGTGTGTATGTGGACCCCCAACCTCCCCCATTTACCCCCACTGCTCCTCACCCCTCAGGTCCGTACCAACGTGCCCTCATGGTGCGACCGCATCCTCTGGAAGTCCTACCCGGAGACCCACATCAACTGCAACGCCTATGGTGAGCAATGGGAGCCCCGGACACCATGGGCACCCTGACCCCCCCATGGGCACCCTGACCCCCCCATGGGCACCCTGACCCCCCCACTGCTCGCCCTCAGGGTGCACCGATGACATTGTCACCAGTGACCACTCTCCCGTCTTCGCCTCCTTCGAGGTGGGGGTCACCTCCCAGTTTGTCTCCAAGAAAGGTGCCTGCTCCCCCCCCGTCCCATCCCCGCCTGTCCCACCCCTCCCTTGGCCCGGTGGGGGGGGGGGGCTCGGGGGGGTCCCCCATGCCCTGTGTGCCCCGCAGGGCTCTCCAAGTCCTCGGAGCAGGCGCACATCGAGTTCGAGAGCATCGAGGCCATCGTGAAGACTTCGAGCCGCACCAAGTTCTTCATCGAGTTCTACTCCACCTGCCTGGAAGGTGACGGGGGGCGGGGGTGGGCACCGGGGGGGGGGTTTGGGGTCCAAGGGGGGGGTTTGGGGTCCAAGGGGGGGTTGGGGTCCCACGGGTGCTGTTTGATGTCCCCATCGCCCCAGAGTTCAAGAAGAGCTTCGAGAACGATGCCCAGAGCAGCGACAATATCAACTTCCTCAAGGTGCAGTGGTCGTCCCGGCAGCTGCCCACGGTGAGGGGGGACGGGGGGGGACGGGGGGGGGTACAAGCAGGGGGAGCCCCAAGAGCCAGCGTCACATCCCATCACATCCCATCACATCCCAACTCATCCCAACTCATCCCATCACATCCCAACTCATCCCAACACATCCCATCACATCCCAACTTATCCCATCACATCCCAATTTATCCCATCACATCCAACTCATCCAATCACATCCCAACTCATCCCATCACATCCCAACTCATCCCATCACATCTCATCACATCCCAACTCATCCCATCACATCCCAACTCATCCCATCACATCCCAACTCATCCTATCACATCCCAACTCATACCATCACATCCTACCACATCCCCACTGTGTCCTATCACATCCCATCTCACCCCGTCATATCCCATCCCATCCCATCTCTATCCCATCATCTCCCACCCCATCCCGTCCATCTCCCCCCACTCCCCCCCGCAGCTGAAGCCCATCCTCTCGGACATCGAGTACCTGCAGGACCAGCACCTCCTGCTCACCGTCAAGTCCCTCGATGGGTACGAGTCCTACGGTGAGTGCCTCCATCCCGGCGGGGGGGGTATTCCCATGGGATGCCGCTCACCCCCTTCCCGGCTGCCGTCGCAGGGGAGTGCGTGATCGCGCTCAAGTCCATGATCGGCAGCACGGCGCAGCAGTTCCTCACCTTCCTGTCGCACCGCGGCGAGGAGACCGGCAACATCCGCGGCTCCATGCGGGTGCGGGTGCCCGCCGAGCGCCTTGGCACCCGCGAGAGGCTCTACGGTGAGGGACCCCCGTGGGGAGGCGGGGCAGCCCATTGGGGTGGTGGATGGGGTCCTCCAGTGGGGTGATGGGATCCTTCGATGGGATGCTCTATTGGGATGTGTGGGATCCTCCAATGGGATCCTCCAGTGGGATGTATGGGATCCTCCAGTGGAGTGATGGGATCCTCCAGTGGGGTGATGGAATCCTCCATTGGGGTGTATGGGATCCTCCAGTGGAGTGATGGGATCCTCCATTGGGATGTATGGGATCCTCCAGTGGGGTGATGGAATCCTCCATTAGGATGATGGGATCCTTCGATGGGATGCTCTATTGGGATGTATGGGATCCTCCAATGGGATCCTCCAGTGGGATGTATGGGATCCTCCAGTGGAGTGATGGGATCCTCCATTGGGATGTATGGGATCCTCCAGTGGGATGTATGGGATCCTTTGATGGGATGCTCTATTGGGATGTATGGGATCCTCCAATGGGATCCTCCAGTGGGGTGATGGGATCCTACATTGGATGTATGGGATCCTCCAATGGGATCCTCCAGTGGGATGATGGGATCCTCCAGTGAGGTGATGAGATCCTCCATTGGGATGTATGGGATCCCCCACTGGGATGTATGGGACCTCCCATTGAAATGTATGGGATCCCCCATTGGGATAATGGAATCCCCCACTGCGATGATGGGACCCTCCCTTGGGATATATGGGATCCTGCATTGGGATGATGGGATCCTCCACTAGGGTGATGGGATCCCCCACTGGGATGTATGGGACCTCCCATTGAAATGTATGGGATCTCCCATTGAAATGATAGGACCCCCCATTGGGATGCATGGGATCCCCCATTGGGATAATGGAATCCCCCACTGCGATGATGGGACCCTCCATTGGGATGTATGGGATCCCCCATTGGGATGATGGGACCCTCCACTAGGGTGATGGGATCCTCCACTGGGATGTATGGGAACCCCCATTGGGATGTATGGAATCCTCCATTGGGATGATGGGATCCTTCGATGGGATGCTCCCTTGGGATGTATGGGATCCTCCAATGGGATCCTCCAGTGGGGTGATTGGATCCTCCATTGGGATGCATGGGATCCCCCATTGGGATAATGGGATCCCCCACTGCGATGATGGGACCCTCCATTGGGATGTATGGGATCCCCCATTGGGATGATGGGACCCTCCACTAGGGTGATGGGATCCTCCACTGGGATGTATGGGAACCCCCATTGGGATGTATGGAATCCTCCATTGGGATGATGGGATCCTTCGATGGGATGCTCCCTTGGGATGTATGGGATCCTCCAATGGGATCCTCCATTGGGATGTATGGGATCCTCCACTAGGGTGATGGGATCCTCCATTGGGATGTATGGATCCCCCACTAGGTTGTATGGGACTTCCCATTGAAATGTATGGGATCTCCCGTTGAAATGATGGGACCCCCCATTGGGATGCATGGGATCCCCCATTGGATGTATGGGACATCCCTGTGACCTCCTGCCCCGCAGAGTGGATCAGCATCGACAAGGATGAGGCCGCCGCCGGCAAGGGGAAGGTGCCGCTGGGTGCCAGGGCCACCCAGGACTGTGCCAGGTATGGGGGCCGGGGGGGGGGTCCCATGGGTGGTGCTGGGAGCATCCCACTGGGATGGTGAATGGGATGTGGTGGGGATGGTCCCGGTGCTGACTGTGGCAGGAATGGGGTTTCAGTGCCTTCGACACCCTGTGCTGGGGTCCAAGCCCCATCCCGGGGATCTGAGCCCATCCTGGTGCATCCAAGACCCATCCTGGAGAGCTGCGCCCCATCCCAGTGCATTGAAGAGAGCCCCATCCCAGTGCATCCAGTCCCTATCCCAGTGCATCCATGCCCCATCCTGGTGTATCCAAACAGTATTCCAGTGCATCTGAGCCCCATCCCTGGGGTCTGAGCCCCATCCTGGGACATTCAAGCACTATCCCAGTGATCCAAGCCCCATCCCAGGGATCCAAGCCCCATCCCTGTGCATCTGACCCCCATTTTTGGTGCATCCGGCCCCCATCCCGATGCATCCAACCCCATCCCCGTTCACCCCCATGTATCCGCTCTCCCGCAGATCCTCCACCCGCAAGCCCGCTGCCGCTGCCGATCCCTCCACCATTCCCAAGCCTGCGGAGGAGCCGGAGCAGAGCAGCACCATCCCTGCCCCACGGCCCCGGCCCCACACCGCAGGGAAGAGCCTGCCCCCAGCCGGTGCGTGTGACGGACCAGGGACCCTCCATCACCAATGGAGCCCCCATCACCCATGGAACCCCCATCACCCATGGGACCCCCCCATCACCCATGGCCCCCCATCACCCATGGGACCCCTCACATCACCCATGGCCCCCCCATCAGCCATGGTCCCCAGATCAGCCATGGGACCCCCCCCCATCACCCATGGATCACCCATAGACACCCATCACCCATGGGAACCACCGCCCGTCAGACATGGCCCCTCCCATCACCCATGGGACCCCCATCACCTGTAGACCCCCATCACCCATGGACACCCCCCCCCATCACCCATGGCCCCCCCATCACCCAAGGACCTCCCCATCACTCATGGTCCCCCATCACCCATGGACAGCCTGCATCACCCATGGGACACTCCCATCACCCATGGCCTCCCATTACCCATGGAACCCCCATCACCCATGGGATCCCCCCATCACCCATGGGATCCCCCCATCACCCGTGCCCCCCTATCACCCATGGGATCCCCCCATCACCCGTGGGATTCCCCCCATCACCCATGGGATCCCCCCATCACCCATGGGATCCCCCCATCACCCGTGGTCCCCAGATCAGCCATGGGACCCCCCCATCACCCATGGATTCCCCCCATCACCCATGGGATCCCCCCATTACCCATGGGCCCCCCCATCACCCATGGCCCCCCCATCACCCGTGGTCCCCAGATCAGCCATGGGACCCCCCCATCACCCATGGGATTCCCCCCATCACCCATGGGATCCCCCCATTACCCATGGGCCCCCCATCACCCATGGTCCCCAGATCAGCCACGGCCCCCCATCACCCATGGGACCCTTCACATCACCCATGGACCCCCCATCACCCATAGCCCCCCATCACCCAAGGGACCTCCCCACCACCCATGGCACCCCCATCACCCAAGGGACCTCCCCATCACCCATGGTCCCCCATCACCCATAGACCCCCATCACCCATGACCCCCCCATCACCCGTGCCCCCCCCGACCCGTGCCCCCCCCGCTGCCCGCAGGCCCAAGCCGGACGCGGAGCCGCTGCACAACAGCTTCAACAACCCCGCTTACTACGTGCTGGAGGGGGTCCCGCACCGGCGCCGCGCCTCGAGCCCCCCCGCGCCGCGGGACGGGAGCTCCTCGGACGAGGACGCGCTCAACCTCCCCCCGCCCGACTTCCCCCCCCCGCCGCTGCCGCGGGACCTGGCGGCGCCGCCGGGCCCCGGAGCCGCGGCCAAGGAGCCCCCGGCGCCCGCGGGCCGGGAGGAGCCGCGGCCCCGGCCCGGCCCCCCCGACGGGCTCCCCCCGCGGCTGCAGCCGGGCCCGGGCGGCGCCGACGGCTCCTGCTCCGTGCTGCAGATGGCGAAGAGCCTGA